>NW_008605025.1:13366-34467 GCF_000691845.1 Merops nubicus | reverse complement strand
CCTGGGTCGGGGCAATCCCAAGCACAAGCACGGGCTGGGGGAGCTGTCAGTGGGAGCAGCCCCACAGAGAGGACTCGAGGGCGCTGGTGGGTGGAAGCTGGACATGAGCTGGCAGTATGTGCTTGCAGCCAGAAAGCCGACTGCATCCTGGGCTGCAGCAAGAGAAGTGTGGCCAGCGGGCTGAGGGAGGTGATTCTCCCCCTCTGCTCTGGTGAGCACCTGGAGTGCTGCCTCCAGCTCTGGAGGCCCCAGCGTAAGGAAGACATGGACCTGGTCAAGCGGGTCTGGAGAAGGGCCCTGAAGATGACCACAGGGCTAGAACACCTCTCCTGTGAGGACAAGCTGAGGGAGCTGGGGTGGTTCAGCCTGGAGAAGAAAGAGAAGGCTCTAGGGAGACCTTATTGCAGCTATCCAGTACTTTAAGGGCACCTACAGGAAAGACACAGCAAGACTCTTTATGAGGGACTGTAGTGATAGGACAAGGGGTAACTGTTTCAAACTGAAAGAGGGTAGATTTAGACTGGATATGAGGGGGGAATTCTGTATTGTGAGAGTGGTGAGACACTGACTGGAACAGGTTGCTGAGGGAAATTGTGGAAGCCCCACCCCTAAAAGTGTTCAAGGCCAGGTTAGATGGGGCTTTGTTCCTGTGCTAGTGGGAGGTGTCCCTGCCCATGGCAGGAGGGTTGGAACTAGATGGTCTTTAAGGTCCCTTCCAACCCAACCCATTCTATGACATTACGCAGATTATTTTGCTTATCTCTACTTTTTAATACTTTCCATCAGTTTAGCTTTGTGCAGCTTTAGAAACTCCAAACAGCAGCCTCTAATGACAAACTGCATTTATAAATGTTGCAGCATTTCCAGTAAGTTTCTTGATTCTCACCATATCTTTGATTTCCTTTTTCCTATTTAATGGAGGCTTTGGGGGATACGCCTGTCGCTCACACAATCCTCTCTGTACAGCCAAGGTCCTCAGGCAGCTACGGTGTTGCTATAAAACCCCTGGGTGAGTGGGGCTGTCCTCAGGGGTGTCCTCTTTGTGTCCTGCAGTGCAGTGAGCTGGAGCCTGGGAAGAGCAGCAAATGAGATCCTTGGCTATGGTGGCCGGGCTCTGTGGCCACCCCCGGGTGGGTTAATTCACACAGCATCTGACCAGCTACAGCACCCAGGCCCCGTACTGTAGTCCATAAGGAAGGTTATTTTAACTTGCTACTATATATATTTTCTACGTTACATAGGCCATTCTTAGTTTTAGATCAGCACCTGTTAATTTATAACTGTTTTATACATTGGATATTTTTGAGCTCCCTATGTATTTAAAATCTAAGTTGTTCATCTAAGCGTTCTCATTCCTAGGTCTAGTTCCTACTGGTCTCATCCTGTAGATATCCTAAGAGCATAATTACAAGATCAAGCCCTGTGACAAGTGGAACTGGAGAAGAAATCCCAGTTCCCTCTTTTTATTTAAAATTACTCATGGTTAGGGTAATTGGGTTGTAAATGACCCAAGTTCACTTTCCCTTCTGCCACAAGGGAGTTCAAACGTATCTCCCATTTCCCAGGTTAATATTCCAAGCAAATTAGTTTTGTGGGCCTAATTCCATTCCTTTGCATGAGAGAATATTTAAAAGCCTTTGCCCATGTAATCCTCAGCTTCCTTGAGAATGCCCCAAAAGCTATGTGGTGAGTGGGAGCTGTGGTGTGCTTTGTGATCTCTTTAAACCCTTCATCTCGCTCTGTCTTCAGCACTGCAAAACTTGCTGACTCAGAAGGATTTTAAGGAGTGCTCTGCCAGCTGGTCCAAAGAGCATTTCAAATGGATGAGATGCCACATGTGATGATGTCCTCTTGTCTCTGCTCTGCAAGGGTGATGTGGAAAAACAGTTCTTAGGCTATGATATTAATTCAATGTAGCAACTCTTCTGGAGCAGCTGTAGCCATGGGTTATTATCCCAGGAACGGCCATGGTCCTTGAGATCCAGTTTCAGCTTGGGCAAAACGCGTCTTCCCTAATTTAATGAGAACTTCAGTGGGAATTTGCTTGGTAATTTCTCTTAAATTCCCCTGCTACAGGTTTTACAGCTGTAAGTTACAATGCAGGGGGTGTGGTTTTAGTACCAGAAGAACAAGTATGACAGGTTTTATCATTAGAGATTCCAAGGTTATGCAAGACTGAAGTAGAACACAAGAAAAATTACTGTTTCAGAGATGAACGAACCAATGGAAGCTAAATCAAAATAACAGCCCAGGGTTTTTCCTGATAAACTCTTGTGACAAGAAAATATAAAGACAGGAATATAGAGTGTTTAGAAGCTGCTTGGAAAATAAGTGTCACTTCTTGAAAAACCTTGCCACTCTTTTTTGTTACCAGAAGCTGTTGTGAATAACTTTTGCTGTTATGGTGGTGGTTCTCACCTGCATTACTGTTTAGGGTGCTAACTGGATACAACTAACGTCCATTTTACTGCTAATAGCAACTTCAACACTTTTTAAAAAAACCTTAATGTTTAATATAAATTATAACTTTGCATCCTGGAACTCCAATCTCCTTTCTTGCAGATGAATACCCCTAAAGTACAGGGTTTTGTAAATGAATGTGCTCTTTTTCTCACCCGAGACAACCAGCACTAGTAACTTAATGACAAAGTTCATATTTAGGGGAAATCCCTGCTCTTAGGTAAGCCTCTAGACTGGTAGTCTGGTCTTTTTTTCTAGAAAGTAATAAGTGTGTGTGAGTACCTTATCAGGTGGAGGTGAAAGTTGAACTGAAGCCTAGGTGGCTGTACTAGTGATGATCAGTGGTAGCAATTTCCCCCCCAGTAGGTGCATTAAGTGTGTCTGAGAACTTCTTGTGGATGAAACAGGCAAAGGATTATGGTTTGTGGAGATTAATGCTCCTTTGGCCTGAGGAGATATGAACAATGCAGTCCTTCTAAGCAGAAGGTACTGCTGAGAAGGATCAGAAGACAACCTTCAGGGAGCCTTGAGCCTGAAAATGGAGGGGGCTGCATCCTTCCTCAGTGGAAGGACAGCCAAGCAGGGTTGCAGGAGGGCTGTGGCTCCGTGCATGAAATGAAGCCTGAGCACGTCAAGTGCCCTGGTCCTTTTATGGATCCAGAGGTTCCTTGGCGACAGCAGCTTGTCACTGGGCACCTTACCTGGGGGAGCGGTGGGCCCCCCCCCAGCCACTACCAACATGGCAGCATTGTCTGTGGGGCACCGGGGCAGACGTCCCGCTGGTTTCCCTCGCTCCTTCCCGAGGCTCAGTCCTCTGGCTGGGAGGTGTTGGCCTCCTGCAGCTCAGGACCATTCCAGCAGCCGTGCCACAAGCTGTGAATGCTCTGCGGGGCTTGGCAGCACGTGAGGGGTGCTGCTGCTTTGGGTCAAAGCAGAGCTGCAGCGTTCCAGGATACTCACATCCTCTCGAACAGCAGCCAGCTCACTGCTAGGTAAGGAGTGAGCCTTCGGAGCGGGCACACGGCGTGTGGGCCTCCTCCACTTGTGCCACTGCTGTCTTTGCTTTATGACTTGCAAGTCTCTTGGGTTATGGGCTTTTTTTTTTTTTATCTTTGTTCAGGTATTAGATCTGGCACCTTCTGCGACTTTATGACCTGCTTCAAATTAATGTTTAACACAAACCCTTTCAGGCTTTTGCTGTGCTAAAGAGGCCTGTGTCATTTTCCCCCTATTTCATGTGGTGCCAGCAGTCTGATGCTTGACTACCAAACGAAAAAGAGGAAGGACAGACTAAAACAGGCAAAGAAATGCTCTGTCAGGGCAAAAATGCTGCTGAATTGCATCTGAAATGAAAATGCTGAGATGAGCATACAGCCATCACGGGATATTTAAGGCTAAATTCAGCTCGGCTGACTCCTTTGCCTAAGTAACGAGGCAGAGCCTTCGGAGAAGCGAGCGTGCCAAGGGGGAGGTGGTGATGCCTGGCAGCAGGCACAAACCAGGCTCCTCCAGGAGGGAGAGGGGACACGTGGCCCCAGCCAGTGCGGCCGGAGCAGCCGCCTTTACGACTCTCCAGCAGCTGCTGTAGGTAAGGTTTCTGTCAGGCCCCTGGTGACTTGTAAACCAGCACAGAAGAAAGTGTGGGGAGTCTGCTGCCTGCCTGGCCCACGTCTCCCATGTTTGGAGCAGGTCTGGTTCAGGCTGCACCAATTAGTTTGTTCAGCCCTCGTTGTGTAGCAGTATAATTGTTGTTCACATTAGTACCAGTTATAGGGATTGGGAAGAAACAAACCTTTGTGCAGGAATATGTTTGTGCATAAAACAAAGGAGAATGGTTTCTTTTTATAACTTTATGAGTCCCAAACCCATTGAGCTGGCTACCTGTTCATCCTGGTCAGTAATTAAGGGTTTCACTATAAACTTAAATATGAAGCTTCCAAGCTTAAATATCACTCCTGGTGATCACTCGTTTCTATCAACTGGGAAAGTTGATTAAAAAAGTTGATAAAAATGATGTTGAAAAATCTGTGATTTTTTTCTTTTAAGAAGAGACTGTTCAGGATCTTTGACAGGAGTTAAACTAGATTTGGGGGGAAAAAAAAATTTTCTGTAATAGTCTGTAGCAAAATGATTGCAGCCCATAAATGGGAACACACAGACATGGACACAGACGCCATCTGGTTATTAGCAGTTAACCTGTGGTCACATTTCACAAGCATTCTGTCCTCGCCCTGTATCCTGTGGCGTGACGTATTGACACACACAACCAGCCACAGTCGTTGGCAAAGATCTTTACCCAAGTCCAGTCCTGGTGGTGAATTTTGCACTGTTATAAAGCAAATCACGTTTAGGAAATTCAGATTGTGAGGAGCCTTCTGGAACAATCCGGCAGAGGCTGCAGAGCTGATTTGGAATGTGGCTGCTGGAAATCTACATGACCTATGAAGGTACTGAGGCAGTTAAATCCTTTAGAGACTCCTATTTATCCACTCATTTCAAGTGGGAATTATGTGCTAAATTAGGAGGTGAGTGTTCATGTCCATTGAGTTTGCACTGTGCTTCTTAGGTCTTAATTTTAGTCCTTGAATTTGTAATTGGTATGATGGGCATTTTTTGACTCATGGAAAGAGTATTTGTCGTAACACTTTCCCCCTACCAGTATTGCAGGAGCTGCTCTCTCAGATGGCTGGCACTGCCTGGTATTCAAGTCTATAATAAAGAAGACAGAGCACTCCACAGAAAGCACTGTTTAAACAGGGAGTATCTCAGTAATCCCTTCAGTTCCTGGAATTTTATGCCCTGAAGTATGAGGAAGGTTATCTGTCGTAAATTTTTATCCTGCTTTATGAATGTGATCTAACAGCAGCCATGACTGTTCTCCTTAAAGGCCTAACTTTTTAGATTTCCGAATATTTTGTTCTCAGTTATGACACAGCGTGTCTTCGCTTGACAAATAAATTATGAATTCCCTGAGAAAAATCTCTGTGTTTTTTTTTTTTTAAATCTGGAGCTTTTAAGTTTTATCTCCTCCTCCTAGTGTTGAGGAAAGTGGTAATGTGGCAGAGCCCAGTTTCCCTACTCTGCATCATCAGGTCCTTACCCTAACTTCTCTGGGGTAGAAATCTCAGCCCTGGTGCCAGTCAAGCTCTGAGGAATATTCCTATAAAAATAAAAGAATCCTGAGATAGTGAAAAGGTGTCCCCTAATACATGGGCTCTCCAAATAGCAAAGCAAGCAGGACTGGGGCAAAGTGATGCCTGAGCTGTAGTGTCCCTACCCCTGGGGACCTAACCCCTGCTGAAGTAAATCTGCAGGAGCCACCAGCTAAAATGACATCAGCTTTGTCCTAAATTACCCCGAGCATCAGGCTGGTGCCCTTATCAGATGCTATAGAAATAGCTACAAGTGGCCTTTGTCCCGTGTGGTGACATGTCTGTGGGGCTGTTGTACCTGGTGAGGTGGGTGGGACCGCGGGCATTCTCCCCAGGGTGCCACCAGTGGGAAGGTGGCCTGAGGAAGCCGGGCCACGCTCCAGCTCAACATTTGGAGCACTTACCTGGGCTTATCCCCCAGCTAGCAAACGCTGGTCAACGTGGCCGGTTCCTGCCTCTCGTGCTGGGGCCAGGCCAAGCAATGCCTGGCAGGGAACCAGTGGAAAGGTCAGGAAAGCAGCAGCTATCAGCTGGTGACTTGTGCTGGGAGGTGGCGGGTGACTAACCTTGCTCCATTTTATGGTGGTGCTTCACCTGTGAGTGCCCGCTGTGAGTGAAATTGCCTGGGCTGGTGCTCTGCTTTACCAATTTCTCTCTCAGCAGGCCCCGCAGGGGAAGCATTTCATTGCAGGAGTCAGACTTCGTTCTCTCCTTGACAGCCTGAAATAGAAAGCAGGGAAAGGAAAGAAGGTAAGAAATGGCTGGAGAGGGCAGAAGCAGGACAGAGAGCAGTGAGAAGCAGGTGAGTTGAACAGTAACGGTAACCCAGTGCACCCAGCCCTCTAATTCTGGAGAAACTGGACACTGAAAAAAGCTTTACTTAGCTGTTTTCAGCTTTACACTTAGAAATAAAAGAACTTTAGAAGTGAAAAAGTATAGTGCATAATATTATGTTTAAAATACTACGTAAGACAATGTGGGTAAAATGCAAAGGTAATTTTCTTGGTTCTCAGCCTAACAGAGAATTATAGTGGCTGTTCCTGGGAGAAATCCAGGCAGTTCTTTTTTTTCATGTTTTTCTGAAGTCTGCATTTCAGATTTATTTGCCTTGATTTTGTGATTTTGTTGCTGCTGTTGTTGCCCTTTCTTAAGACAACCTGTGTGTGACTTACAGTATTGCTGGATGTCTGATGCCACTTCCCTTGACTTCAGAGAGAAATTCAGCATCCGAGATGAGAACCATGCAAAGTCGGTAACCACATCTGAACGTCTGACTGCCTGCTACTGGGGAAAGGAGCCTGTTGATTCAGGGGCAGGGATGTTGACACAGCTTTGAAGTTCAGAGACATTCAGTTTTTCCTGCCAGTTACATCCTAGAGCTTACAGGGAGTGGAGGACAGCACAGAGTCAAAACATCTGAGCTGATTCCTGGCTCCAAGGGGAGTTGCTTTCACAGGGACTAGGAGGCTGATTGTAGAGCCACAAGCATCCCAATTCAGCCATGGTGAGCTGATACCTTTAACCAGCTGCCTGCATGAAGCAGGGAACATTGGAGAAGTGATGCCTATATGTCCTGTAGGATACATCCCACAGCAGCAGAAACGCTGTCCTAGATATGTCTTCAGGAGGTGACTGCACCGTGTAGCCTGTCCCTGAAGTTTTGGGGATAAAAAGCAGCTTTTTGTTTCAGTGATGTGAGGCGTATGCAGCTGTACCTGGTGGCTTTGCAGCTTGCTGATGGTTAACGTGGGAAAACTGTTTGGAAGGTTGCTGCTGGAGGAAGGCAGTCTGGGTAGAGAAGATCACAAATCAGCAGACCTCTTGAGGTTCAGGACAGGAGGGAGAGAACAAAATGGACTAATGAATTTAAACGAGAAGACCTCAACCTGCTCAAAGAATTGGTAAATGCAGTCTTGTGGAAAGGAATTTTAATGGGAAAGGGAGCCCGGGAGAACTCTCAGCTTCTGAAAGAGGCGCTGTGGTGGCAATGTGATGGAAACCACCCTGGTGCAGGGCTCACAGCAAGAATGAGGAGAGGCCAGCGTGGCCACCTAGCAGGATGACCCAGCAGCCAAAAAGGTGGTGTAAAAGGTGGCTTGCAGGCAGGCACTACAAGGAAACCTTCTGACATCCCATATGGCACGCTCATGGGCAAACTAGGAACATGTGGTGTTCATTAAGTTACAGTCAAGCGGGGCAAAAAGGAGGCAAGCATGAGGAAGAAAGAGGTGGGGAGAGGGAAGAAGGTACAAAATGAGTTAACATTCTTTCTCCAAGAACAACAAAAACAGATCCAAAATAAAAATCCTGCACAATATTACACATGTAGTGGTGCAGTTTTGTGCAAATGCCTTTGTCTTCTTAGCAGTGGTGTTTGACGGTAAATAGAACCTGATTTGCCAGATCAGTAAATACAAACCTGCCCTATGCCGACAAAAATATTAAGATCCTTTGCATGAAGCCTGTTGTTTTCTGAGATGTGGGAGAAAAGTGAGCACACCCGCTGCAACTCCTCCCATAATGAAGTTCTCTTTTATATTCTAGAGGGTGGGGTCTTTAGGTACCCAAATTTGAATGATTAAAAAAAATCAAGAGGTGCATTTTTCTAATGAGTAGACTACAAGAAGTAGTTTGGCCAGCTCCCACCCAGAAACTGGTTTAATAATGTTATTTGCCCTCACTTGCAATTAAACTTCTTTCTTAGGTGCCCCCGTTGGCCTTTGCAAAGTGACTTTTTAGGAGTGCTTAGGTAATTCAGGGGAAGAAGTGCACCAGGAGTGGGGGTCCTTCTACTGAATTTTGTATAAGATCTCCACTGAGATCTTTTTTAAAGCATTACTCCGCATGCTTTAAAAAATGTTGTCAGTATGTCCCAATCAGTAACAGGATGAAGGTTAGTCTGAAACTTCATTAAATTAACAATCAATGGGATTAGGATGTCAAAAGTTGATGTAAAGCATCAGCTAGGAGAATGATTATCTCTGTTATTTTGTGTTATAAATTCATTGTAAACTAGAGGAATGCTGGACATTTCAAATTGCATTATGATTTATGTCTTTCATATCTCACAAAAGATAATAAGATCGTGTAGATTACAGATAAACACAGAATTGCCTCTTTAATTTATGCTTGGTGGGAGGAAGGTTGATCAGATGTGAAAAAATCCTTGCATGTGATTTACATAGAAAAGAGACAGAACTGTTGGGGAAGTTCTGGTGAAAAGATGATGGCTGTCTAGATGACCTTTTCCCTCTGGAAATTACAGTACGTTCCCTGGGAGGATCACTTGCCATGCTGTATGTGATCACTGAGCAGACAGGCAGAAGCAGAAATAGAGGCTGTGGTGAAAAGAATCTCACCTGATGTGCGAGTTTGCTAACAAGGCCATTTCAAGATACTTGTAAGGAAAATCATCTATAAAAACTCTGATGTGCTGGGTAGGTCTGCAAAGGTTGGTTTCCTCAGAAAGAGGTGCCTGTTTGCTGTTCTTGGGTTTGGATGATACAGAGCAGAGCTGCTGAGAAGATGTAAAGGTAACACAACCCAAAAGCTGCCAGGACCAAGTTTTTTGCACATCTGTTGTTTGTTGGTTTTTTTTTTATTTTTCCCCCAGATTAGGTGGTTTCCTAAATAGTATTTGTATCCTAAATTCATATGGACCATAGAGCCTTTTAGTGCTATATTGGTGTTTGGAGCACCTTCTGTGTTCCAGGAGTTTTGCAAGCTCTCTGGTGGCTTGGCCTGGCAAGAATGGTGAATCTGGAAGCAATTACAATCAATAGCTGAGTCTGCCTTGACACCACTGGTGCAGTGGGAAAGGCTTCATAAAGAACATACTGATACCTGTGTGATCTGGATGAATTTTTACATCAAGAAATGAGGTCACAGAATCACAGAAATGTTGGTTGCATGAGACCAACCCACTCCAAGCAGGACCACCACCAATGTGGTGTACTGTTAGGTCAGCTGTGCCTTTATCCAGCCAAGCTGTGAGAAGCCTCCAAGGAAGGAATTGCCACCACCTCTTTGAAGCACCTGGTTGGAGAAAGTTTTCCTCATGGCCAGCCTGAAACTTCCCATCAGCCATGTGCAGCCGTTGTCCCTTGTTACGTCCTCTGGCACCACCAAGAGGAGTTTGGCTCTGTCGTCTTTGTACCTGCTCTTGAGACAGCCAGAAGCTGCTGTTCCATAAGCCCAGCTCCCTTCACTCTCTCACGCCATACCTGCACTCCGGGCCCTGGACCATGGTGGCACCTCTCAGCCCTGCCAACTCCAGTTTCTCCACAGTCCCCTTGAATCAGGGGTCTGAAACAGGATGCTGCACTCCAGCTGCAGACCTGACAGCACCACGCAGATGTCCAGTTCAATCTGCTGGCCACCCTCCTCCCAACACTGCTGAACATGCCATTTGCAGTTATTTGCAACGAGATCATACCATAGTCTCATATTCCTCTTGTCACCCACAACAGAGCCCAGGTCATTTTCAGCAGAGCTGTTAACTTCCCAGCTTGGGGTATTCTGCCCCAGCACCTTTCACATCTCCTCGTTGGACTTCATGGCATCAATGTGCCTTGATCTCACAGGAACAGTGAAAATCTTCTTGTCTTTCTTGATTTCCCACACTCACCTTTGTTTTTCTTAAGCCTTACACATCCATCTTCATTCATTTATCTTCTATCCAGATGTTTTTTCCTGCATGGTGACCATCTCTGCTGGCAGGCCATCCCTGGCCCTCTCTCTGTCACTAGCATGGAACAGTAGTGCTGGAGATCCCAGGCAGGAGCAGCTCCTGTGGGTGGGGAAGCACCTGTGGGAGGGCATGGCCATGGCCCATCACCCTCTCTCCTGCTCTTTGCTCCCTCATCGAGCCAAATAACAAAGCATTTGCTTCTGACAAGCAGATGGAGTTGAATTGGCAAGGAGCCCGGATTCCTTATAACTTACTTACAGCTGAGTAGACAGAGATTAAGGAGAGTTTTGTCTCAAAGGAACGTGATTCCTTTGGCTTCACCACCAACTACTTGCTCACTGACATCATTTTTTCTCATACTGTTATCCCAAGAGAAGAAATGGAAAGTTAGAATTCCAGCTACCAAGAAAAATGATTCATGGGCAAGGGAGAATGGATGAGAGGCCATTCACTAAAAGGCAGATTACTTCTTATGAGGATATTGTGCCACTTACAAGCTTTTATCTGTAAGTTGTGCTGCCTCAAGTAATGCAATAGGAAGAATTCAGAGGGTAAGGAAGGGTGGTCCTCCAGTTACTCCAAGGAAATTGCACTGATAGAATTCCCATAGAGGGATTATTAAGTCTGGTGGTAGGCTGCTCCTCTGAGGAGTTTTGGAGACTAGAATGTTTACTGCATTGGAAAGCTGATTTCATTAGGAATGGCCAAAAAATGAAATGACAAGTGACATCATATTTCAACATGCAAGAGTTTGCAACTATGTTTGCTAGAATATGGCAACAAGCCTTTAAACATCCATCACCTTTTCTTTGTCAGACAAAGTGCAATTGTGCATTGATTTTTTTCCCTTGACCATCTTTTCAAGCTCTTATGGAACTGGGAAAAGTTACACATGTAACTCCTGCAGAAGCTACAGCCTAAAATCCACACAGGGACATGAGGTGCCTTCCTTCTTCACCACTTTCCCACTGCTTTGAAAAAATTGCCAAGTGAAGACAGGTGTGGAGGTATTATTACCTGGCATCAAGCTAAGGCTGAAGTCAGGAACACAGACTATGAACATATCTGATATTTCTGATAGGTCCTGAAAGTTTTCTAGCCCCCAGGAAAGGCAATATTTTCCATGTTACCTCCCTGGTAAGATTAGGGGGAGACCTTACAGCAGCCTTGTAATACCTAAAGGGTGTGTTCAGGAAAGGTGGAGTGGGGCTCTTTATCAGGGAGTGTAGTGACAGGATGAGGGGTAACAGTTTCAAACTGAAAGAGCATAGATTTAGATTAGATATAAGGAAGAAATATTTTACTGTGAGGGTAGTGAGACAGTAGAAGAGGTTGCCCAGAGAAACTGCAGATGGCCCCTCCCTGGAAGTGTTCAAGGCCACTGGACCAATGACAGATGCTCTCTATTAACCCCTCTCCCTTCCCACAAAGGGAAGAGAAAGGGAACAAGGGAGAGTGACTTAGGGATTGGAAAAGAAAACTTAAACAGCTTGAACAAAAATAATAACAATACAATGAAATATATGCAAATGTATGAAAAACAATATTGAACCCAGCCCTCCTGATGACATTTACATGACCATCACACTGATGCTGTGGAGCAGGCACTGGGGAAGTCCCAGACTGGACTCGTGGTAGACAGGAACTGGATTCAGGAACTGGATTCAGGATCACACATATCAGGACTGAAGGCAGAACAAAGTCTTCCTCAGATGCCGGCCATTGAAGAAGAGAGCTTGACCCTCATGATCCCTCAGCTTTAACTGAATATGACATTGTGAGAAGCGAGTCCTCATTCCTGGCTTTTGCAGACTACAACACCCGGTATTGTCACAAACCAGCCTCTTCGGTACTGGTTTGTGACAGACATAATATGGGGTGAAATACCTCGCTGGCCAGGTTAGGGCCACCTGTCCTGTCTGCTCCTCCCTGCAGCTGTGGCCTGTTGCTTTCTGCACCCCCAGCATGGCACACAAGATTTAGCAGTGACCTTGGTCTGCACAGGAGCAAGAATAAGGAGAGCCTTTCTGCACACCTAGGTAGTAACTATAAACATAGAGCATTATCACTGCTAGAAGAAGACAGTGTCTGAAAAACTGTGCCATTCACTTCAGAAAGTGCAGTTAGTTAGAAGACACTGGGCTGAAAAGTAAAATAATTGAACAGAAATAGTTCTGTTCTAACTCAAAACAGGACAGCTGTGAGGGTGGTAAGACACTGAAAAAGGCTGTCCAGAGGAGTTGTGGATGTCCTCTGCCTGGAAGTGTTCAAAGCCAGGCTGGATGGGGCTTTGAGCAACCTAGTCTAGTGGAAGATGTCCCTGCTCATGGCAGGGGAGTCAGAACTAGATGATCTTTAAGGTCCCTTCCAACTCAAACCATCCTGTGGTTCTATGATTAAATCCTTCCTGTGCTGAGCCTGGGGAGCTCCCAAAGGACCCACCCTAAGTGACGAATGAGGAGAACTCCTGCAAAAGGAAACAGACTTTGAACACCTGAGTTGTACCCATGCTGACCACACCAAGAGCCTGGTTTATTTTAATATCCAGACAGGACTGATATCATCTGGTGAGGAGTGAGTGGAGGGGAGAACTGCACAGGGCAGTGCTGGCTGGCAGGAGCACGGGAGGAGCTGGCTCCATTCCTGGGGCTGCACACTTTTCCTGGGCATGTGGTAGTGACCTGTAATGTAAATTATCCATCCATCCCTGGGCTGAGAGTGGAGGACACCTGACGTGGCACTGGCAAAGTGAAGGATCTGGTGTAGAAAACCAGTCTTGCAGATAGGCAAGCAGCACAGAGCTGGCCACAGAGGGTACCCATCATCTCTAGCTAGTGCTCGTCAGGGCTATATTTAGACTATTTGCTTAATGAGGAGAAGATAGATAAGAAAATAGCTGCTGCTTCTGCGTGCAGAGCGGCAGTGCCGGATGGCACTTCAGAGGCCAAGAAGCCAAAGCACACGGCGAGTGCGGAGCCCCGGCGCTGTGCTGTGCCAGCTCCCTGCTCCTGCACTGCTCCCCACGGCCTTGCCAGCCCCAGCAGAACTGAAGCTGTCCCCCCTTCGACCGGGACGGTGCTCGCTCCGAGCAGAGCAACCGTGCGTGTCCGCCCCGTGCCACCAAACCAGAGGCTGCCAACCCACTCCAGACCTCGGGCTGGGCTCCTGGGGGTGGGTCCTGAGCTCCCCTCTGCTGCCTGGTGATAAGCTTTGGTGCTCTGCAATTCCCCTTTCCAATTAGCAGCCCCGCTCCCCGGGCGTGAGCCGCCGGCTCAGCCACAGTGCCGGGGCTGTGGGGATCGGGGGCGAGGAGATGGGAGAAGCAGAGGGGCAGAGCAGGGACACGCCTCCGTCACTGGGAGGGCATCGTCTCACAGACAAGCCCTTGGAGGTGCCTGCATGCCTGAGGATGGAGTTATCCAGAGGAGCTGTGTGGAAGTGGCCCTTTTGTGAGTTAGGTGTAGGAAAAGTCTTTTTAAGTGTTAGGGCAGGGACTCAGCCAGTACCTAGATAAGCAATGTGGTGTCCGTCACCGGAGGCCAAGTGAGAAAAATATCTTTCTGAAATGCCTTGTGTATAACCAACCAGTTTAGGGCAATGGGTAAGCTCTGCTACCCTTCTTTCCTTGGCTGCACTGCTGTATTGCTAAAAGAAGCTTGGGGGGATTATCTGTACAAATCTAAAGATGCAGCAGTTAAATACCACCATCACTACTCCAGGTGCTGGAGGCTGGGTGCTTTCCCTAACTGTAGGCCCATTCCCATTGCAGTGACATCCACGTAAAGTGGCTTGAAGGTCCAGAACTGACGCCCTGTGACGCTGATCTGGCAGCGGCACCGGCATGAGGCAGGGTGCCCAGTGGGGTGTCTGGTGGAACTCCTGGCTGACATAAGGCTGGTGCCCTCCCCTCACCTCCTCCTGACACAGGCACAGCACCCCCAAGTGCTGGGCATCCCTACGGCACGTTTTGTACCCGAGACTGTTTTGTGAGTCAGACAAATTACGGCAGAGCTTGTGCAGCCAGGGGTGCTCATGAGGGATGGATGAACAACCTGAGGACTGCAGAAGGCAAAAGTGGGGAGCTGGGATCTTCATTTCCCCCCTTCCCTAAATTGGCTCTTCCTGGGAGCTGGGCTCCTAACCCAGGCTGGCACTGAGGTTTTATTGGTGTGAGACTGGAATCCAGCTCAGGCTGCCACTGCAGGGACTGCACTCCGCAATTAGCTCAGAAAAGGAGTCTCCAGAGGGACAAAGGGTTTCTCACCTCGAGGAAGAGCTCTCTATTAAAGTGTCAGCTTGAAAGTAAATCTTATCTGAGTTGAGAACAAAGAGGCTGCTGGCTGAGTTACGTTTTTTTTAACATTATAAAGGGTTCCCTTTTGGAAAAAATAATGTTTTTTAAAAAATAAAACCATCAGAATGAATATGAGCAAATCATGAAGATGTAATCTGGGTCTTGAAAGGAAAGAGGTAACATGCATGGCCCAGCAACTATCCCCAAACCCCTGTGGCAAGCAATAATCTTAAAAAAGCCAGTGCAAGCTATGTTTTCAATTTATAAATTAAATGTATTTAAAATTTATGAACTTTGACTGCACAAGTAACTACTTCATTAGACTTTAAGGCTGCATGTTTCCTTGGCTTTTTTCACGATAAAGTAAAACACATTTCTAATAAACATGGAAAGAGATTCCAAGCTAGAGTCACTACTTTTATGTAAAGGACCCTCCAGACTCATTAAAAAAGTTTATCACCTAAATAAAGCAAGCACGTTGTAATTTTTGAACTCATAAAGTTGGTAATATGTACAGAATATTGCCCTACTCTTGCCTGCACACTGCTCGGTATCACTGAGTGCCATACAGTAAGGGGGTCACTGTAAGGCAATTAGCAGAGAAATCCATGTTTTGGGAAGTCAGACTGAAACATGAACTTGAGGAACAAGATGATGTGAAGTTGGGCACCACTCTGATCGACTGAATACGCATGGCTAATTACATGCAGATCCTGAGGAGAGGGCTCTCTGGTGCCTTGACACCACAACTTCAGCTGTAACTGAAACTGCCCCGTTTCTCCTAGTTTATGTCAACCATTTAGACCCTTTTAGCAGCCGGAGGTGAGGACATGGGTGGAGGCATGGTGGTGCCTTCACCATGCATTGGCCCACATCGTGGGGCTGTGGCTGGAAGAGCTGCTACTGGGCACTTCCCCTTCCCAGCATTGATGTGCCCACTGCTGGAGTACAGCACCCTGTTTCAGCCTCTTGCTTCAAGGGGACTGTGGAAAAACTGGAGTTGGCAGGGCTGAGGGGTGCCACCACGGTCCATGGCCCAGAGTGCAGGTACAGTGTGAGAGAGTGAAGTGAGCTGGGCTTATTCTGTCTGGTGAAGAGGAGCCCAAAGGGAGATAGAACAGCAGCTTCTGGCTGTCTCAAGAGTAGGTACAAAGATGATAGAGCCAAACTCTTCTTAGTGGTGCCAGAGAGTGTAACAAGGGACAACGTCTGCACACAGCAGATGGGGAGTTTCATGCTGGCCATTAAGAAAAC
Source organism: Merops nubicus (assembly GCF_000691845.1). Taxonomy (NCBI): domain Eukaryota; kingdom Metazoa; phylum Chordata; class Aves; order Coraciiformes; family Meropidae; genus Merops; species Merops nubicus. Next base: position 18,617 of record NW_008605025.1, on the reverse strand, counting down.
CTTCTCCACCAGGTGCTCCAAAGAGGTGGTGGAATTCCATTCTTGGAGGCTTTTTATTGCTTGGCTAATTAAAAGCTGGCTTAATGGTATAAGATTGGTGACAGTTCTGCTTTGATGGGAGATTCGGCTAGGTGACCTCCAGCAGTCTCATGCAACCTACATTTCTGTCATTCCATTGTCCATTTCCCCAGAGCAAAGGAGAAGCATGTCCCAAACCATCAGGTCATTCACCCAGTCAGAAAGGGGGCAGCTCTGCTAGGTCCTGGCTCCTGAGAGCTGGTCCCAGCCTAGCTCTTACTCATAAGTGTGCATTAGGTTATGGTGGGAATTCAACTGGATGACCTTTAAAGGTCTCTTCCAACCCAAAGCATTCTGTGATACTGTGATTTCATGATTCTATTCTATGACCCAACTCAACCGGAAGATCATCAGGCCGCTCCAATGCAACAAAGCACAATAGTCTCAAAGGACATTGGCAGAGCCAAATGCCTTGTTTGCTTGACTGTAGCATGTTTTCACTAGGATGAAACAAAACCAGGGCTGTTACAGGCATGACCACTTACACAGCATTGCATGGCATTGCACAGACAAGGCTGAGGTCCATCTACACAGCCTGGTGCAGCAGAAGGTCCCTTCTGGGCAAACCTGAGGGAGCTGCAAGAGTCTTTGGTCTTCAAAACTCATCTTCCAGCAAGAAGTCACCTTGTTTCCAAGTCCAGTGGTGACAAATCCGTCTTTGGAGAATAATCTCCACTTTGGTCTTTATGTATAATAATTTGCATTCATTTCTTCTCCTGCATTGGAATTAGTCACATGGGAATCATGTGATTATTTTTTTCCAGTGAAAACTCTCCTCTGCAGAAACTGTTCCCTGGCTATCCTCAGAAAACTGTCCCCAGCTTTTCCATGGTCTTGAAGCTGACACAAGCGGTCCTCTCCCTACCTCACAGTTCCTTTCCTTTTTGGCCACAGAGGTGCTAAAAGTAACACCAGAAATCTCACTTCACAGTTTCTTGCATGACAGAAAGCACCCAAAAGAGCATTTTTTCTCAGCCAGCTCTTAGATATTTGCCAAAAGGATGGAGTTGCTGAACCAACAGACCTGCTTCATCTCTCTGATTTCTTCGATGCAATGACCATGTGGGCCACTGAGCTGGTCCCCACTCCCTCACTCCCTGGAGCTTTTGTTTGTGGATATTGCATACTCCTTAAAAAAACACGAATACAAACCCAAAAAGAACAAAACAAACAACAACAGAAAAAAAAAAGAGTTTAGTAAGTGAAACAAGCAGGTGAGGTAGTGCTGCATATGGTGCTAATAAAATTGTTAACAGTGAAAGTTGGCAAGAGCCAAGCAGCCTTTATATTAATTCTCTGGAGCTTCAGGTAAGGCCTAATGTAATTACTTGCTCTACTTTGTAGCATTTTAAGAGAAAAGTGTGTGTTTTAAAAAGTTATATTTCCAAATAAAACAGTCGGGTCTGGAGCAGACAAAGTGCCTGATTCTGGTCCCTCTGAAGTCAATAGCAAAACTCCTGTCAACTTAGATCAGGGCAGGATTATGTCCTAAATCTAAAAAATAACAGTAAACAGAGCTGTGTGCTTTTTAAATTCACTGTCCAGGCTACCAGGCTGTAACTTACCCCTACTTTTTTTCTCCACCTGAAACTCCAGAAGAATTACCTTTCCTCAGCTCCACTGGCTGGGTTTATATTTTTATATTAGAGTTGAATTTTTTTCTCACACAAAGACACCTGCTTTGCAGGCATCTCGGTGTAGGTGGGTGAATCCAGAGGTCCTGAACTTGCACCCACAAAAGCACAATGGTTTCATTCAAGAAACATTCTTATCATATTTTTGTATTTCCAAATATTGACAGTCTGTCAAAATGTCACAAATTTAATTTTCTTGGGTGAATTCCAAAGCCTTAAATACTGAGGCCGTTTACATTGCTGCAAATAGAAGAACTTAAAGTGTTTGTTTGGGGGATTTTGGGGAGGATCTTTTATTTATTTCTGATGGTTTATTTTTGTGATTAATTAAGGTGTTAACTAAGATTAACTTCCCTGTTGAAGGCAAGTCTGTGATTCTTAAAACCTGCCTCTAATTAATTGAATTCTGCCAATCAACATTGTTTGCTGACTCTTATCAAAAGTTAGGCAAGGTTGTAACGGATCTTACTAGCAGCCCTTTCCCAGCATACCACTGGTAACATTAATAAAGCTTGAGCATTTGATCACCAGATTAAAAAAGCATATGGATCTACTGCTTTTATTTCTTGGATTTGGTGTCTGATCTATAAAGACAGCACTTGTGGGAGCCATTTTTTATCTTGGATGTCCAGAATCACTTTACTGTACAATTTCTCTCTAACTAGCTCATCGTTTCAAAGTTTCTTGAAAATACCTGCTTCCTGACTAGAGGTAGGTCTTCTAGATTTTCACTGTATGCCTGAATAACAAAGGTGAGGCTACGTACTGTCTTCTCATCTCTGCCTTGCTTTGATCTCACCACATCAGCTGTCAACAGAGCATTCAGAAGTGACACAAAGCTGAAATGCATTGAGATCCTTGTTCTGCCTAAGAACTAATCCCCAGACATCTCTCAGTATCAAATGTTGTGTGAAAGAGCCCTGCTGTAACCATCTGGTGCTGGATGGAGTCTTGTATCAGTTTGCAGCTCACCTTCTCGTATGGTTCCTATGAGCAATGGCTTTTCCAGCACCTTGGCTCCCCCTCTTATTTCTGTTCAAGTGTTTATGGTCTCTAATCAGCGCCTAACGTGCCTGTACTGGAGTTTGTCCCATACCTACAGCAGTAGGCTTCTCCTGGCCTGCTTTCAATCACTGAGGTCACGTGCCTTCAGAAGGAGATGAAAAGCAGATTTTATTAAATAGACATAAACTGCAGCAAAGCTACACTGGCTTTTGATAATTTCAGTCCGATGAATTGCGGTGTTTATTACTGAGGTTTTCTTACCAATTCTCCGCAGCCTTTGTAGGAGATTTCCTTACAAGGGGAAGAAAGTGTGGTCCTCTGCTTGAGGTGGCACCCGCTCCAGCTGAGACCAGCTGGGACCTTCACCGCCTTGGCTTTACGTTCCCTGTCTACCAAGATCTCCTCCACACCCTGGGAAAGGCATCAGTGTCGACTCTGGTGGTGAGCCAGAGGGTGGGGCTCTCCCACACCACACAGACCAGAATGCCAGATGACACTTTTCAATTCTGTGACACCCATGGGTGTCCTCCAGAAATTGGTGTCCCGCTGCCCTCAGGGTGGTGTCCTTCCACGTGTTGGAACCTTTCCTCCCTCCTCCTCCCAGCTCCCACACCTGGCCTTGTGTAGCGAGGACTATCTCTGACCAGAACTTAAACCAGAGCACGCACACCAACGCCTTTTTGTTTACCAGGAAATAATACTCACTCCTCCATCTCACACCATGACCAAGGAGGTTCCAGGCAGCTGGATGGCTGCAGAAGTCCTTGGGACTGCCTGTACAAACACAAGTTGTTACGACGTGCCCGCAAAGCTTGTGAACATACTGATACAGAAATAGAAATGCCTGCTGGCCCCCGGGTTTCAGACTGGGAGAACAGGGGGACAAAAAGGTCCAGAAATACGCTGTACAGCAGCATCCTCCTTGTCAAGCTTCCCACAGGGCCCTGGAGCTCCTCCTCCATCTCTTCCTGCAAGCCTTGGCACCTCAGGAAGTGGCTGGAATCCAGGAGCTTGGTGACTACCTGGTTCTGCAGGCACATCAAACTTTCTCTTGGGAAAGAGAGACTTATTTGTGAAGTGAAGCAGCTGGGGCCTTTGAGCTGTGGGATCAGAAGCAGCACTGGCTTATGAGCTGCAAAGGGGAAGGACTGACCTGTCCTCAAACTGCCCACCAGCATTATGGCGTCTGCACGCGGTGGCAGCATTGAGGCAAAAGAGCGATGCCAAATGTTTGCAGCACAAGAAAAAATGCATTTTTCTACGGGAAATTTCATGGGAAGGGTTCCTGAGGGCAACCCTCTCACAGCCTCACAGCAGCTTGATGTTCATGGGAAAAAGAGTTTTTGGGGGTCAGCCTCTGCCATGCCACTTTGATCGTGTTTTTCTTCCTTTCCATACACCCACTGCCTTCTACTGGCCAAAGATCCTTCCATCTTCCTCACTGTGTGGCGTTTTCTAGTCTGATGTGGGGCTTTAGGTCCTGGTTCTCCCCAAAAAGCAGCGTCATGAGAGCGGCATCTTGGCAGAGGGTGCCGACGTGGAAAGTGAGAGTGGGTTTGCTCGACGTTGGTGGTGGTTGCTGCCAGCACTTCCTCCAGATAAACATGGGGGTAGCCACTAAACACAGGCCCTGCTCTCAGTTTCAGCGCTGCAGCCGGGGGCGTTGCTCTGGTTTCTGGCGGGATCGATAGCGGCCGGCACCGGCGCTGAATCATCTCGCTCTGGCAGCGGGGCAGACGTGTCCGAGGCCTGAGAGCGCGAGTTCGCCCGAGGCTTTTGCTCAGTTTTGCTTTGAGGTAAGCCAGCGATTCAAAGTGAAACCTGGATAAAACCATGATGGTTACCTACTTTTGAATTTTATCCTAGCCAGAAATGTTTGAGACATGTAAATGAGAACCCTCCACCCCCAGAGAGGCTGAGGCCAGAACTTTGGGCATGAGTGAAAGCATCCAGCAGAGAGATGAGGAAAGCTTGAAAGAAAGATGAACAGCTGCCTGATGGTGGGTACTGCCCTCAGGCAAGTTTAGCACCTCTCTTACTTAGACATCTTTAATACGTACACAATAAGAAGGAAATACTTTAAAGCAAAAATTGTGCAGCAGTGGCTCCAGTAAATCCCAACTGTGGCCAAGACCTCATTTCTGTCCTCATCCTGGCTGTCGGGTGGAGGTGAGAAAATGTGAAGATGCGTTTGGTGGAAGTGCCAGTGTGGGAGACACTTGGCACTGAGGCTTTCAGAAAGAATCAGCTTCCAAGAGCTGTGGCAGGGAAGGTTTTGTGTAGGACACTGTGAAAAGTGTCCTTCAAAAGTAAAAAAAAAAAAAAAAGCATTTTCCATAGAAATGCTTTCAAATTCTCTAACCCAGTAAGTTGAATTACATTTTATTAGAATATTGTATTATTAATATTATTATAATATTATTAAAAGTAGAGATAGGATGGGGTTAAGTTATGTCAGGGGAGGTTTTTAGATTGAATGTTAGGAAGAATTTCCTTACTGCAAGAGTGGTGAGGCATTGGACAGGCTGGGGCGG
>NW_008605025.1:0-13213 GCF_000691845.1 Merops nubicus | reverse complement strand
ACACTAATGATTGCTAGTAGTCTGTCAAATATAGAGAAGTGACTCAAGAAGTTCTCGCTCCCAAAGCACAAACCTTTGATTTTTCCCCTCTCTCCTTTATATTAACAAGCGGCTTTAACTCCACCAAACTTTTCCTGGAGCGTCTGCAAAGACTTGTAAAATCTACTGGAAGCCCCTGTCCGTGAGGGATTGCCGGTCCCCTCGCGGCTGCCCGCACCCCCGCTGCCGCTGCCAGGGCTGCCTGAGGGCCGGTACCTCGTTGAGACGGTGACCTCTAGTGGCACTGGGAGCCGGATCTCCCCGCCGGTCCTCCCCATCTCCATCTCCATCCCCACCCCCATCCCCATCTCCACCTCCACCTTCACCTCCATCTCCAGATGCGGGACCCCCAAAAGCTGCTGATGGCAGCTGCCCCCCCCCTCTGAGAGTTAAGCAAAGGAGTATCGAAGCAAGGTGGACTCTGGCTCTTGACTCTTCCCATCCAGGTGTGCAGACACGATCTACCTGTAATTTATGGTGGGGGGGTTGTGTATATATCTTTCCCCATCTTTCCTATTAAAAAATCTAATTATTTTAGTAAGTGTAGCAATTAATGCAATACTTAATCAGTGTTAGCTCGTCATCCCATACCAACATCTCTCATGTCTTCTGCCAAGGGATGGTGGGAAGCAGCAGATTTCATCTCAGGGTATCCTAAAAATAAGATAAAAATTATTAAGGATAGGATTGAAATCTTTTCTTCCCGTTTCTCCCCTTTCCTAATTCCTTGCTGTAAATCAACATTACTTTGACATCCCTGACTACAGAGAGGACATGTGTAGGGGCTTAGCACCCCGTCCCCCTTCATGCCCCCTCCCTGCTCCAAATGGGCTCAGAAAAAGAATGGAATAATCTTCTCCTGTACTTGTAACTGCTTCCTTCCAGCACCCCACCGGCCCTCTCACCCAAGACCAGACCCCTGGACAAAATCAAGTATGTTGGCCAACATGGGCTGATGTACTCATCCTCCTCAGCCTGTTCCTGCCTGCGTACACCAAGGTGCGGCGCCAGCCCTGGTGTGCACCAGCCCAATGTGCCCCTGTCGACACCTTCCCCACAGGGCAAGAGGGCCTCCTGCCACCCAGGCTAGCTCCCCATCACTTTGGCAGCCCCTGTGGTCCCAGGTCCAATGACTGCTGCATGGAGAAGTGCCTGAGCTGGCCTTCATCGTGCCTGGTCTGCACCAAGCAGGGCCATGCCAACTTGTCTCACACCCACCGGTGATGTGGGGTAGCTTTTTTTTTCTCCTTACAAAAATTGCTTTTCTTCCCTTAAATGTTTTTTTCCCACTAACTCCTCATCCCTCCTTGCCTACGCAGGGCAAGCTCTGTCACAAACCTTCTACGAGACTCTTCAATTGGCGTGCAGCAGCAGATCATCCGGAGATGAGAGCAACCACTTCCTCCCTCCACCACCTCTGTGAATCTGCACCAGGACCTGCTGACAGCTCTGCACCACCCTCCTCATGTCAAGCCTAGAGAAAAGCCTGCCATCAGAAATTCAACATTCACTCAACACTTCTTCCCTGCTGCACAATGCACACCCAGAGGTGACAGCAAGGTGACTTTTTCCCCATAGACACTGGAGCATCTTATAATGGGACCAACATCACCATGGCTTTGGTGGGTCTGTGGTCCCTTCCTGCTCCTCCTGAAAGTCCTGGAGGTGTTGACATGCCACCCCTGCTGGCCAGGGCTTGTCCCCTGCATTGTCCTGCTGAGGGCTGAGTGCTGAGGCCCACACAAGCACTCTGAGGAGGGCAGAGAAAGTCCAACACTGCTGGCGAGGGCAGGGTTGAACCCTGACATGCTCCCTTCCTCCCAGCCTGCCATGACATTGTCCCCCGCTGCCTGGCTCCTCACCAGCGGGTAGCACATCGCACCTGGCAGCACTGAGGCAAGTCAGCAAACGTTTCCTTGGAGGAAACAATCTTTAAGCAAACTTACAGACTGATCTAAGGACGTGGTTTGCCACCTCTTGAGGTGGGTTGCCCAGGGCTATGTCCCTTTAACCAGCACTGCAGGCCCAGTCTCTGCTTGCCCTGTGGAGAGCGTGGTCTCTCTGCTCAGGGATATTTCTTTCCACAAAAGCCCATGCCCTTGCATGAATTTGAATCTAATTAGCGTTTGCTCAGTAGACCTTACCAAAGGGCCCTAATGTGGTATCTTCCTTTTACCTCAGACTGGTTTCTGATGAAAAACTGGGTCATTCAAGAGGTAAGTACCTTTTGCCTATTGAATTTGGTACATTTTACAAGATCTTCTCCTTTCACAAGAACCTCATGTGATGGTGCACAGGCCCTTGGAACCAGGCAGCCATGGGGAGTCCACTCACAGATAGACTCTACCTTGGCAAGCAGGGTGAAGATGCTTTCATCTCAAGAAGAAAACATGCTTCTGAGCATCTTCCCTCTCATTTTCACCCTGGTCTGCACCAGATTACAAACACTAATTCCATCTTCAACGTGAACCACATCAGAAACTGTGTTTGTGTTTTTTAATTCACAGATCATTCAAAACAAATATTGGGAACGACTGTCTATAAAATAAAAACCATGCAAGCACTGAAATTAAGAATGATTTGGGTACAGGAGCCTGGACCAGCAGCAGGAAGCCAGCAGGGAAACACCCACCTGTGCCAGTGAGGCTGGCTTCAGGTCTGGTTGCTGAGAGTTTTCCGGGTTACCCCTCGCATACGGAGCCTGGGAGCAAAACCCAGCTCTGAAAGGTGACAGGTCACAGGTGGAAGGAGCTGGATGTCGGGAAGTGACAGGAGGCTCCTGCTGTGAGTCGTGGGTGCCTTTGGGAGAGTGGTGGGACCAGCCACCCACAGGCATCCTGCTGGCAGCAGTGGCCAGGGTGGCACGGCCGAGACTGGGCCTTTTGTTCCCTGTCAGGAGGAAGAGCCGAAGGCAGCAGCTGCTTTTTCACAGCGAGAGGCATTCGGTCTGCCAGCCGTAGCCACATTAATCTGTGAACCACGTGTGGGTGGGAAGACAGTGTGTATCCTTATCTATGCCTTCTGAGGAGTATCTAAGTCTAGCGATTGAAACGACACTGTCCCCATTTCTAGTAAATACTGATTTTACACTTAGTAGGAGCTAGCATTTAAATCAGATTAGGGCAATGACTGTCATCCCAGACTACTTGAATGCACTTTACAAAAGAAAAAGAAAACCCTAATAAGGCCACAGCAAACAGGTCATCTCATGTGAAATTGTGTGTTTAGTAATCAATGGTCAAGGCCAACTGAAGTAATCAGATGACTACAGTGCTGGAGAGACGGGGAATTACTGGCATCCCTCAAATTTCCCTCAGCTCTTCAAAAAAAGTACCCTCTGTTTCTTGTTCTTTTAGAAATATTCTTCATTATTCCCATTTTCTATCAGCCAAGCTTTGACTCATTCTGACACCAACCTTCTGCAACCAGAACAGTCACATCCCCTCCTAAACAGGGACATTCACACAGTTATAGGGAGATGGTGATTAGAGACATGTTTAGCAAGAGAGCTAAATTCCTGCTTGCTTGAGGGTTGTCAGCAGCAGATGATGCAATACCCACCTGTGCTTTATGTGATTGTACTGAAGAACCAGCAGCGTGCATGCTGCAGTAGCTGTGCAGAGATGGAGGGAGACCTGTTCCCCCATTTGAAAATAATTTCGAAGCAGTCAGGATTTCAGACAACTTTGAGGTCAGACTTTGATCAGGGGGCGTGAAGAACAAAACGCTTCTCTCTGACTCGCATTTCGAGATTGCACATTTTAACAGCTCTGAGCTGCATGGGTTGCTGCAGACAATTAATGCTGGCAGAGAGCCAAACCATAAAAAAAGAAAAGCAACCCAAACCAGCTTTAAAAAACAATAAATCAGAAAATCGTTTCCACAACACACTAAGCCTCGTGGTATTTTGTCAAAAGTGAAATAAATACTGACTGAATAATAAATTCAATATTAACAGCCTCTAAAAGTTTCCAGCACGGCCCACAGGCAAGGTCCCCCTCGAAGGTTCCTGGCCCCCTGATGCTAAACTACACAACTGCAAAAGAAGTTAAAGAAAGTAATCTAGAGCACCTCATTCCTTGTCTCTGGTCCCTATCTGCAAGATGCAAACCACTCCTCCATGTCTCATGGAAGAGGTAAAATCTGCTGGGGGGGTGAGAAGTGGGCACGCTCGACAGTACAGGGAGGGGAATTATCCCTGCCACCATAAGGCAACACATTGGAAGTGCTGGTGTTTCCCTCTGGTAAGAAGAGGCTTGGAGCAAGCCATGGCCAGCACTCTCACTTGGGATGTTAAAAGCTGGTTTTTCTTTCCCGCCAGCTGAAGCTGGGCAGGGGCACCTGTTGGTCTGGTTGAGCTGTGGCTCATGACTTTTTGTGGTGGCTCAATGTGATGCTGAGCAGGCTTTATTTTTATCAGTGTGGAGTGATTTTGTTGTTTCGTGGAAGGGTCTCCCCTTATGCTAACATCTGATTCTGCTTTTTCTAAAAAAAACCTTCATTTTGAAGTTAATTGTCTCTGTCAAACATGTATGTAGAAAATTCCCCTGATGACACAAGAGCTTGTACCATTTTTTTCCCCCTAGTTTTTATGGAGTGCTCAGAAGTCTCTCCACTCACAATTACACTGTCAGGCCAAACTCTTTATGATCACAAATCATCCAAAGCATTAAGCATCTAAAGTAGCTATATTAGAGCCAAGGGACTCAAGTGTTTTCAATAAGCATTAACAGCTAAAACATTGCAGTCTCCACGAATATGTTAAAAGTGAGTGAAACCCCAGGAAGCAAAATTTCCTCTATGAAGAAATAATTTGGTAACAGTATTCCTGGGTGTATGAGGGAGACCAACCACAAGTAGGACTCAGGAGACAAGAAAAGAGGAGCAAAGGCGTGCAATAAACACATTAGAACAATATTTAGCCAACAAATGCTGAAAACTGGGGACATTTAAGGTGTTTTGGTTTAAGATGTATCTGTCTGGGTTTACTTGTAAGATTTTACCTAGAAAGGTAAAATCTGCTGACTGCAAAATAAATCCTTCAATATAATCCAGACATTTAAAGCATCACCAGAATTCAGGCTGATTAAATGTTTGGGGTTTAAGTCAGTCTGGTTTAAGCAGCACATTTTTCTTAAGCAGACACACAGAGCCACAGTACAGCAAAGAGAGAAGGAACAGAAATGTTGGAGGGTTCAGTGAAGCACATTGACTGCCAGCTGGACTTGAGGGGAAAAGCTCTGCCAGGGAAGGGAGCTGAAGAGAAACGTGGCATCTGCACAGGGGTTTAGTACCGTTTTTTGGGAGAAGGATGCCAAGACCCTCACCAGAATTCCACCACATGACTGGACAGTACAAAAGCATCTCCCTTCCCTGCCCCCAGTGACTTACAGTCTTTTTGAGGATATCATTACCTAACAGCAAATTTGTCTTGCAGCCTTGAACAAAATCGTACCCAGATGAACATGGTCCTTCATGGGGAAACCACAAAGCAGAGGGAGGATGCACTCTGAGGTGTTACTCTGTACTTATTGTTCAGCTCCAGAATGCCTGGTCCCTATTCTCAGTTTCCCAGCTCCTGTTGAAGTTGTCTAGTACGTGGAGCTCTGTGTAGATGCATGTAGACACATAAACACATTTGTGTCCTGGGCTCTCAATGGTGTTTTTCAATGGCAAATTTCCTTATGTTTGCAATACACATGGATGTCCTGCGTCCATGCTGTGGATGTAGCCACCACCACATCATTGGGAGAGCTCCTGGGTGCCACGAACAGAGGCTGAGGCTGGTCTAGCTTCAGGGCGGGAGCAGGAGCCGTTTGGGAGCAGTGCAGGAGGCTGGGCTGGCAGCACTCGCTGTGGCCACACGTCCCCAACGCTCTCCATTGTGCAACGTCTTTGAGGTCTGGCCAGACAGGTGTGGTTTGGGTTTGGGGCTGATTTTGCTGAAAGACTGCCTCAGGGTGAGCACTGCCAGAAAATTCCACCTAAAAACGGCTCAGTGATTTCTGAAAGTAAAATTCAAGAGAGGCATTCCCTTTCATATATGAAAAAAAGAATGGTTTAGCAGAGAGGTGCTAGCCTCCCAAGGGAGCCAACTGTTACAGAGGGATGTGTGTACAAGGATGGGTGGATGAAATTCCTGCCTCCTCTGGCCAAGCTGCAGGTCTCCCCAGAATATCAGCTCAGTAGAAGTATTAGTGTTTGCCCTGAGTTCCCTGAAGATCTCATCCATATGCTGCTGCACTTGCAAATGAGACCGGTGGGGTCTCTGGGAGGACCCCTGACCCATGGAGGGAGCAGGATGCTGGTAGCTCCAGGAGGGGAGCCTGTGATCAGTCAGATGTGTACCCCAGTGGAAACTGATGAGCATCCACACCTCTGCCTGCCCTTGCTCTCTAGGGAGCAGCTGTAAAGCAGCCAGCCCATGGTGCTCCTGGTCACTCCAGAGAAATAGCCCCGCTGTTGGCCAGCACCAGTGAGCGTCATGACTCTTGGAGGTGCCACGTCTTCCTTCTCCTGCCTATTCTAAGCAGCATGAAAAAGAAGGGAGTAATAAAACCACCACTACAAATCCACGTGAAAGCTGCTTTCCTAAGCTTACAAATTAGGAGCTGCCAAGCCTGGGGCTTCTGTACCACGTCGGCTCCGGTGCCACACAGACGGGCAGCAGGTGCGGGGCGCACGGCAGCCTCTGGCTGGGTGACTGCCAGCTGCTCGCCCCCCGGACAGTGTGGGCATTGCTGCTGTGGTGCCCATGGATTGCTTCCTTCCCTCTGCCCACACCAAGTCTAGGCAGAGAGCCATGGCAGCTGGAGCTCGCTCTGGCCACTGCAGGTAAGGGAACCTCTTACTGAGGAAGGTTTTTTTTAAGGAAGGTTTAAATTCCACAGCGAGGTGGATCAACCTTCTCCCAAAAGCCATGGGACTCTGCAGGATTTGTGGCTGGGGAGGTGGAAATGCACAGAGGTGCTGAGAGCTCAGGGCTGGTGCTACAGGAGGTTACCAGCACGCTTTGAGCAAGCAGCAACGAACTGCTCTGAAAAAAAAATCAAGTGCCGAGGTCTCCAGCTATTCACTGTTCACCATGACTTCTCTGAGGTTTCCTTTCCCACAATAAAGCAGAGAGCACCCCACTTGCCTGCACACAAGTGCTGGGTAGATAAATTGGCAGAGGATGCTGAGGCATTGAGGTGGGTTGAAAACTGGATGAACAGGGGTGCCCAGAGGGTGGTGATCAGGAGGATGAAGCTGGAGACCAGTACCTAGTGCTGTACCCCAGGGCTCAGTACTGGGTCCAACCATGTTCAGCATTTTGATTACTGGTCTGTGTGATGGGGCAGAGTGCACCCTCAGGGAGTTTGCTGATGACATCAGACTAGGAGGACTGGCTGATATGCCAGAGGGTCATGCTGCCATCCAGAGGGACCTAAACAGGCTGGAGAAGTGGGCTGGCAGGAACCTCATCAAGTTCAGCAAGGGAAATGACAAAATCCTGCACCTGCAGAGGAACAGCCCTGGGCTCCAGTACATGCTGGGGGCTGACCAGATGGAAAGTGGCTTGGCAGGAAAGGTCCTGGTGAACACTCAATTGAACATGAGCCAGCAGAGTGCTCTGGTGGCAGAGAAGGCTAATGGTGTCCTGGGCTGCATTAGTATGGGTGTTGCCAGCACACTGAAGAAAGTGATCTTTACACCCTGCTCAGAACTGATGAGGCCACACCTGGAATCCAGGGTCCAGTTCTGGGCTCTCCAGTACAACAGAGACATAGACATACTGGAGAGATTCCAGTGAGGGGCCATGAAGATGATGAAGGGACAGGAGCATCCTTCCTATGAAGAGAGGCTGAGAGATCTGGGACAGTTCAGCTTGGAGAGGAGAAGGCTCAGGGGGATCTCATCAGTGTACATAAACACCTAAAGGGAGGGTGTAAAGAGAACAGAGCCAGGCTCTGCTCAGTGGTGCCCAGTGACAGGGCCAGAGAAAATGGGCACTAAATGAAACACAAGAGCTTCCCTCTAAATATTAGGAAACTTTTTGTCACTGTGAGGGTGACCGAGCACGAGCACAGGTTGCCCAGAGACGTGGTAGAGCCTCAGTCCTTGGAGATATTCACAGGTCATCTGGACGTGGCCTCGGGCAACCAACTCTAGGTATCCCTGCTTGATCAGGGTGCTTGGACCAGATGACCTCCAGAGGTCACTTCCAACCTCAACCATTCTGTGTATCTGTGAGGCATTGGCAGACCATGCTGAGTCCCTCACAGAAACGCTCACGAGGATCCTAGTTTTCACACTTGTCATAGGATTTAGCTAGTATGTGTCAAGCATGGTGAAAACCTGGTCATAACGTGTTCTAAACAGTGAATACAAAGAACAAATGGGAAAGAAGAAAACAAAGACTAACAAAATAAGAAGGTGTCCTGCCAAAAGCAATTGTTGTATAGGATCATGGAGATCCAGACTGAATTAAGATGTATTTCTGGCACTTTCTTAGCCCTGAACACTCATTTCTCCATTTTGTGTTCCTCTTCCACCCCAGTTGCTTCTGTTTGTGTCATAGTTGCACGTTACAAACATGTGTGTGCACACACATAGCCTGTGTGGCCCTGGCACAAGAAAGAACAGATAAAAATAGGTCCTCAGTTCTCCAGACTTGCCTTATGATTGTGTTTTGTTTTTTTCTTTTTTTTTTAAGAAGCGTTTAAACATTGTTTTTAACCACAGAAATCAGATACCAAGAAAACTTTCATCTTATTCCTGCAAAATCAAAATGGAGCTTCTAAGTCACAGTGCAGCGTGGGAACAAGTGCCTTTCATTCTGTCTGGGGGAAGTTATTTCATAATGTGAATTTCATCGGTATTTCTTCTTCTGAGGTGCCCAGACCTACGTGACTGAGAGCTGCCCCTGTCAGCACACCTACCCCTCCCTGCAGCCAGGCCTGGTGGAAGCACAGGCACATGGAAACCGTGGGGGTTGTGTGGCCTGTATTTTGTGCCCGTATTTTGGGGCTGAAGGCGAGGGGACAGGGAAGGAAGCAGGTCCTGGAAGGACCCCGTTGTGTCCTGCTGCTCGGGAGAACTGGAGCGAGCCGTGCCACCCCTCTGACTGTGTGGTGACTTGGCGCTGCAACATCACTTCCAGAGCTCGTGCTGCACATGCAGAGTAGATCAGGTCATGTCATGCAGAAGCAGATTTCAGCTGCTTCTTTATTCAATGTTCACCACTTAGGTTTAAGACCAGATTAGGTTTCAATGTGCCAAAGCCCCAGAAATTGTTTTCTTGAGTTTTCTATCACAAATTGGTAGGCAACTTGGTACAGATTTTGCTTTCTTTACAATTCCCATTATCTTGAGTTAAAGCCTCTCAAACGTCGTCCTCCCCATGTAGCTGCTATTATTGAGTGTACAGGTGGGTGTTAAGATCAGATATTCTTTTTTCTGCTTTACCACCAGATGACTGGTGTTGGCCTGAGATCCAGGGGCTGAGCTGTGGAAAATCACTGCCTCTTGCATCAAACCCCAAAGCAACTGAATTTGCGATTTCTGTGTCTAAACCCAAAGTTTCCTGAAAATGTTTTGCACTAGAAGAGAGAGGAGGTAACCAAAGTCAACAGGGAAAGGAAAGAGGGAGAGGTGATGATACAATGGAAAGAGGAGGCGCAAACTTCCTGCTGTCTCTCTGTGAAGGAGCTGTTACCTCATTTGTTATGCTGTCTTGCCTTCAGAAAGTCCAGCTCCAAATCATCTCTCAACTCTGGGAAACCCCCCCAGGTGTAAACAACAGCCTCAGCACTGCTGAGTGTGGCTTTGCACCCGAAGAAGAAGCTCTGGAGCAAGCCTGGTGCCATCTCTCCCAGCACGTGTGAGAGCAGATGCCTGCCTCACGCAGCTCTGCTGCCTCTTTGCAGGCTTTCCTCACAGTCACACCCACTGCCATGGCCCTGCTCACGGCTGACGGCCCCAAGGGCCTGACCTCAGTGGAGCTGCAAGCTGGCTTTTCTGCTGGCCTGGCATGAAATGCCCATGCAAAGGCCTCCAGGAGGGAGAGGGGTCTTCCCGGGATGGCAGAGAGCCGTGTCCTCTGTGAGGCTGGTGTGAGAGAGCTGCGGTGACTCGGAGGAGCATATCTGCCCTGAGATACCCAGCAGCTGGCTCTGGGAAGGGTGGCACCAACCCCCAGGCAAGCAGCATGGGGCAGCCGCCTGGCAGGGACCCAGCTGGGGCTGAGTCGTGCTTCATGGCCATCATGCACCTTAGGAAAGAGACCCTCCAAGCTGAGGGTTTGCACAGCACTCCCCCAGGAGGTGTTCCCCACACCCTGGCTGGGTCTCTGGCAGCAGGAACACCCCAGGGCAGCAGCTCCCGTGCACTACGGCTGGTTACCTGGGCTGTAGGACCCATAGGACCATGTTTGTTTGTGCAAACATGGACATCCCAAGAAAACTTGGACCCAGCTTTGTGGTTGAACCTCACACCACCAAGTCCCACACCACGTTTCGTCCATCGCTGGGCTCAGCTAAGGGCAGTATCTCTCAAACGAGATGGCTGCACTCCAGGGTGGATGGAGCTTCCCTGCCGAGGCAGGGTCCCTTTTTGGCTAGCGCAGCCTTGCAGAGGCAGGGAGCAGGGTCCCACTAGCTGGGAAGGGGGTCCCCCCAACCCCGCACCCCCATCCGAAAGGCGCCGTTGCCTGCGGTGAGGTGCAGCACCACTGGGCTTGGTGGGGCCACCGGGGCCGTGCAAGCGGGTGGAGCTGGGTTGCACTCCTGTAGCACAGCACCTGCTGCAAGCAGGGCAGGAGCGTGTTTTGCACAAAAGAAGAAGCCACTTCCTCTCTTCTGCATTGCAAAGAGAAAAATAAAATTGGGCAGAGAGCTTTGTTTTCCCTCCTCTTTATTCCCAAGTTCCTGGACACGGTTATTACCTGGACCTTTGGGCTCCTCTGCCTGTTTTTGAGGGTGGTGATGCCACCGGGGGCATCTCCCTCCTCCAGCTCCACAAGACCTGCTCTGCGCCTGCCCCCAGGGGAGAACCTCACCCTCTCGTCAGGGGCTGAGCCCCCCAGACCCCACTTCATCCAGGCCTCACCTTGGCACAGCTGTGTCCTCCTGCTCCCATGGGCTCCTACAAGAAGCCCCCTGATCCCTGCTGCTGCGATCTGCAGCTCTGCTTTTAGTGCCTGTGAGAGCACGGAGCCCAAGGGACTGGAGGGATTCTACAAGGGGGATTTGACTGCTCGGAGAAAGTCCCAGGCGTGAGTTTGCATCGCAAAACACCCAGTCAAACATCATCATCATCATCATCATCATCATCACCACTGGCAATGGCGACTGGCCTGAGGTGGGCAGGTGGCTGAAGGCAATGGTGTTTTGCCTGGCCTCATCCCAAATTCGTTGCCTTGATGGTGTTAATCTGTGGAGATAAAGCTCTCACGTGAGAGAGCGTAAGGAGGGTGGAGAGGAGCCTTTCATGGGCAAAGCATCAGCTCTTCCACTGTCAGTGCCACGGTGACCCCTGACCTCAGGGTGGCCAGTGTTTATCTCAGCTGTACTTCATGCAGTGCGTTAGGCAGACAAAAGGATAGTCCCAGATCTGCCCATTGGTGTGGGCTCAGGATTTCTGTAGGGACAACACTTCCCTAATGTTGTATCAGTTGGGTATTTTCGTCATCACGATGAAACGGCTCAAGAACATTTGAGACCCATGTAAGTTTGATTAGCTTAACTCTTGACAGATGGACACATAGAAACCCCCTGTCTTACTAAGGAATATTTTTAATAATTTACTCACCAGTTATTCTCTCACTAGCAGACCTTTCATGCAATATAAACCCCCAAGTAACAAAAGTCTCCCCATTAACAAATGATTGTTACCAAATTTTCACTATTACTCTCACTGGGTACCTTCAACTTGAAATAATTCATGGCAATACCATTCACTGTGTAATTTCTATACAAATGACTCACCATACATGAGTACACAGATTAGTGCTGAGTTTTATGCCACTATGTTGTAAAATATTATAAATATTATGCAATTAAAGAACTGTTTGAGCATTATTAGCTTGAAGGGATATTTCAGTTTAACTTAACTGCAATCCTAGCCTCGACATTTCTTAGCTTCCTGTATTTTTCAGTAGCACCCTGACTGCCCCAAGGTGGGAATTTCCTAGTTTATTAGGAAGTTTTGGGAAGGGGAAAAAAAAAAAAAAGCAAGCAAGATCATCATCACTACCACAAAAAAAAACCCTAAAACTACTAAAAAGCACACAAAATCCTCTTGGGATTTGAAAGCCCCATGGGAAAGGTCATCCCACTGGTCACAGGGCAGGCTGTGCTTCTGCAAACATTTTGGGAAGTGCTAGGGAGGAAAGTACTGTCTCCCTGCTGCCAGACCTGCTTGTTGCCCACAGCCGTTGCCCTGTCCCCAGCACCACCACGCCGTGCCTGGGCTGCCATGGTCGTGGGGGCTCTCCGGCCACACCGTGGCTCTGCCAGTGGGGTGAATCGGAGCCCTCCACTGCCTGGCGCCCTGCAGGGACAGAGCCCACCCGGAGAGCTCCAGCTGAGCCGAGGGGCTTTGCCCTGCAGTCACCACACAATATATCACCCTAGTAATGAAAACGTTTTTCCTCTCAGGGTAAATCGTCTCATTCTGCTCAGGTCAGCCCCTGCCTCAGGGAGCTGTGTCTTCTGGTCTCTTCACATGTGTACGAAAGGCCAATCTGGTCTTCACCCCAGGCTGGGGAGCCACACAGAGCGTGGCTTGTGCTGCCCACGGGCACAGTAAGGTCCACAGCAGATGTGTCCTGACTTTGTTAGGGAAGGTGCCATGGTCTGATGGCACTGCTGTGGCCACACGTATGTGCCCAGGGGTGAACCCTCTGGACTGCATGCACACCAGAGCCCAGGGTGTTTTCAGTGTTCAGTTGCATTTTGCATCCTTGTAGAAGTTTTCAGAGTAAAACCCGAAGTTGGCTCAGATGTTAGAAGAGATTGCTGCGCAGGTACAGTCATTTATCTTCTCCAGCACAGCCTCTACTGAGAATAACACACCCTCCTCCCGCTGCAGCCAAACGCGTCTCACACGCTGAAAAAAACCCGACCCGGCACCCAGAAAGAGCACACATTGTCACTAACCCTAAGAGAAAAAATAAAAAAAAAGAAGAAAAAAA
>NW_008605024.1:48140-99943 GCF_000691845.1 Merops nubicus | reverse complement strand
GATTCTATGATTCTATGATGCTCATGCACACAGACATACCAGTTCTCCCAGAAATTTCCCTTTTGCAGACAACCCTTGGCAATCCCTTCCATACCTCATTAAATAAAGGGCATTGAAGGAAGCTTTTATAAAGGATCCCTACCAGAGAAACTCTGCGTGTTTTCACTTAGGATTCCTCGTTCTTCTGCAAACAGAGTTGTTACTCTTAAGCACAGCCTTACACGGAGGTGTTCCTGTCTCCTCTCAGACCAGGGAGCAGGAGTTTAGGTCTGGGAATCAAACCCATACGTCTTGAGAGCTGGCTGCAGAAGCACTCACTGTTGTGGCAGGTCAGGGGTGCTCTGTTGGTTACCCACACAAAGGCCCTAGCACAGCAAAGCACCGTGATCAGACCTCACCAACTAGCAAAAGCAGCAGCGGTTTGACCACAGCTGTTGCAGAATTCACAAATAAGTTCACACAATTATGATATTGGATATCAGTAAAATGCCATCAGACATGGTGCCTTTGATGTCTGATGATTGCTAGAGTGCAGCTTGTATCACAGAGTGCGTTTACTTGAAAAGGAGTTTATCTGTTGTATCATATGTGAAAAAGTGGTCTTATTTGGGATTTGCTGTAGAAGTAGAGCACTGGAATAGTTAAGCCAGCTCTGCAATTATAAATTGCCTGTTACAGTTGAATTTTCAAGAAAGGCTGCAATTTAGATCACAGAAAGGAAGTATCTAAATGCTATATATGGTGTCAAACGTACAGAAGTGATTGAGCACATCTGTTTATGAGGTACAATAACGTTTATGAGGAGTTCTGTTAGGGTGAATAACATAGCTGCAGGTTAAAAGACTGTCTGGGTTACTTTTGTTATCCATTGATTTAAAATAGATCTTAATAGATTGGTCACATATTCCACTATTTTTGATTTTTGTTTATTTACTCTTACAGAGGCCAGGGAGGAGGTTTTCATTAGTTCTCTGCCAATGAAGTTCTAACCTCTCCACCTTAAGAAAGCAAAGTAAGGGACTGTAAAATCCCAAGACAGCCTCCCCAAATGAACCTGCAGCTCCTCATTGATTTATATAGATTCTTCTTCTCAAAATTGAAGGTAGCAGTATTTTGGCACAGGATTAAAATTTTATTTATAATATTCATAAAGTAATAATCCAGGCCGTTTAGCGGCAGCAGAACTAAACCTAAGTTAAATTTAAGATAAGTGTTTTCATAACAGAATTTTTTTCTAATAATTTAATCTCACAGCCACATAGAGTGGCAGATGTTTCCAAATCTCGGTGTAAAACCGATCGAAATATTTTAAGAAAACTGAAATAATGTCAGTGGCGAAATTTATTTTACCAAGTGCAGATGTAAGACATCAAGTTCTCAGACTGATGGCAGAATTAACAAAAAACACCATCTGGTTCAATAATTATCTGAAAATACCCATATTCTTGGATTTGTTTTAATACCACTTAGTTCCCAGCTTTGTTTTATCTGTGTTTGCACACGAATGAGATGAGATTGTGCAAAATGAAGACTACTTCCATCTGATCATTTTTAAAAAACAACGTGTTTTTGCATGAATAATGAATCTTTGAATTGTTACTAAACAAGCAAATTATTTGCGTGTGTGTCACATCGGTTATCAAGTTTGCACATGTGACAGCTTCAACAGCCGTCACATAAAATGCATAGAGCTTGTAACCATATGTTTTTGCTTGACAAAAAGCTAAAACTCAAGATCAATTTTCAATATGGAATGCACAAATTAACACTTTAAAATGCACCACAATATGTACGGCTTGGCAAAATTTGCAGAAATAGCACGTTTCTAGATATTAACTGATATCTTTGGATTCGACCTTAAGGTATTCAATCATTTTGATTAAAAGACTGATTTCTCATAAAACCACAGTCTGTTGGAGGCGCAAAGCCAATGACATTTGAGCATTCATATATTTTCATAAACTTTGAACAATGTCAGTGAGACACCTCTTCAATCTTGGCCACACAACAGCAGGGTATTCAATCTTTCTTTAGCTTGAGACAGAAAATTTGAATATCAGCATAGGGTTATTAATGTGACAGTTCACATGGTGTGCACCATGTTGATTCTTAAAAAGCAGATCTGTGGAATGTGTAGAGCACTCTGCTTTGCGCTCTTGCTGCTAAAAATCCAACAGAAAGAATTAAAATGCATTTTTACAGCCCTTCCACTTTTTAGTAGTAAAACGTGAAGAAAATTGACTACAGTTTTACAGCTTAAAAGTTACTGATATTACTTCTGTGATTATATCATATGTTGTGCTTAACATTAAAGATGCACAACAGATCTCATAGTGTATTATTTAACTCTTTTTGTTTGTAAAAAATGGCATTAGCAAGTGACTAAGCAGCCATCCATTTAAATATTTAGTTACTCCACCTCCCCCTTTTTCTTGTCTGACTTAATGTCTGTCAGAATTTATAGTATTTCAAACAAATAAATAGACACACCCCCCCCGTGTTTATTTCTTTAAATGCAGATTTTTGAGTAATGTAATGTTCAATGTAAGCATGTCATTTTATGTCACATCATGTTGTAGGTCAGGTACCTTTTTATGATGCACTGTAAATGACGAAACAGGCTGCAATATGTGATATATATTGGTATGTGGCCCTGATAACATCGCTTTTTCTTGAGAGTGTTGTTTCCTGAGCAGCTTGGGAGAAACCAGATGGGCTGTGAGGGGAAGATGAGCAATTCTGTCTTGCCCAAACTGCAAAAGTGACAACACACTGTTAAGACAGGAGACAGTGAGGTGCATGTGTTAATATGATACAAGGCACCCGCAGATGTCCCAAAGTTTTCATTTAAAAGCCCTGATAAACAAACAAAACACAGAATCTCTTCTTATTTCAGTGACAGTGGGAAGATCTGCTATTAGTGTTGTACAAGCTGGGACAGCAGTCTGGTGCTGTGCAGGAAGAAACAAGCAATGTGTCTTGCCACTCAGCATCCCAGTTCCCTTGGCAATTCCAAATTTACTGTAATAATTTATTATTTCTGTAGCATCTCCTGTCTCAAAGGATGCTGAAACATGTTACAGTCTTCCAGCAAATCCAAAAGACTTCGCTACCCACTGAAAACCAGCCTTAGCTGAGGGGAAACTTGTAGGGTTTTCAACAGAGAAAAACAACATTGCATGACTAATGTCATTTTCAGTTTAAACTGTAGGGGAAACCCTGGGATGCTTGCTGTAACTAAAAAATATTGGAATTTTACCAGGACGTCCTTATTTTTTGGAAAATGTGCTACAGGAATCTACCAAAAGTGTCTCATCTGAAAAACTGGCCAGCATTTCCACCTGCATGGTGCCCCACAGTGACAGCAACAAATGTACTGGAAAGTTAAAATTCTTAATGGCTTGAAATGTCCTCATTGGGGGGGGAAAAGCTTTGAATCCATGGTGTTGTGACCACCTGTGTGAGTTGTTCAACGTTATACTTTCACTACTATTAGTTTACTCTCATTGTGTTTTTAGACTGTGAGCCCTTCTGATGGGTTGCTTCTCTCAGCTCCTGTGTTTGTACAGGGCCCAGCACAATACCCCCAAGAACAATTACAATATAAATTTTAACTAAAACACTACTAATACTGCTCACTGCTATGCAGGGGAATCGTTTCATTGCTGGCCAAGAGGGACAAGCAGCATGGAGAGCCTCACCCCTAACTTTCCTGTGCATTTGAACCTACTTTGAATGAAGAATTCTTCTATCCCATCTCCACCTCAGTGTCCAAGAATAATGAGGTTGCGGGCACAGTGTTAGACCCACAGGGCACTTTGTGGTGCTGGGTTAAATGGTGTTTGGACGCGTGTGTATTTCTCAGTCGGTTCCGTACTGGTTTACTGTGGCGAGGCTGGATGGACTGAATTTTTCACAAGAGGCAGTTACGCACAGTGACCTAAATAAAAAGTTGTAAACTCCATCCAGAAGCCTATAAAAAAGCAAGACACTATCTTAATAATTTGTGTATTTGGAGGGGTGCGGCTATGTAACTCTCTTGCACAAAAATCAGATTTTGCTTCCGTTTTGGTTTTAGGCTCTCTCCATATCTTTGGAATCCTTTATTTTTTTTATGCCTTCTCTGGCCTATATGATTGAACAAGTTGATTATAGAAATCTTGAGAATTTTGTTTGAGCTCTCTTATTTTCAAGAGTAGAAAAGCAAAGGCATAGGGGAAAAAATATTATTAATAAAAATAACGTGCAGTAGGTAATTATTTGGCATAATGGTTAAAAATGCCTTAACTTGAAGAAAGAAGACTGTTATTTTATGATTTTGAGGTCTTTATTGAAGCCTTCAAGCAGGGAAGGGTTTTCTTTCTTTTTCCCAGTGTTTCTAAGGAGAATGTCGCTATATAATGAAGGAACCTACAGGACAAAATCTTTCCTATTTTCACACAGATACCATGTCACTGCCTCTCTTCTGCTTGTGCAGTTGTGATGAAAGCTGTATGAATGGCTGAGCTGTTTCAAAAGGCCATATTTTCATTCTGAGTTATTCTTCAGAATAACTGTGGGTAGACGAAGAGCTTCTTGATGCTGCTTCTTTTTCCACTAACTTTTCTTCTTCTTTATTCAGCTGCAGTAGAAATTGGGTGGGAATTGATAATCCTTTAGGAATGTAGCTTCTGACACTTATCTGGTGGATGATAATTAATGCATTCCAAGAGGATTATCATAGTGGACTGTAGTTATGAAAGAGTGACATTCCATTTACGTGGAGTGAAACTTTAATATATGGCTGTCTCTACCATGTATTTTTAGGAGAAATCTTCCACCTTTCAGCTCTAGTCAGTGTAGCTCCACCCAGTCCAGCTGTAATGAGAGTGAATGTAGGCACAGGCAGTTTCAACCAGTGTGTTGCCAAGCCTTAAAAGCACAGAAAAACAAAATATTATTATTAATACAGCATGTATTTCATTGTTTCTGAGATATTCAGGATGGAACATTTCACGTTTGTTGGTTTCAAGAGGAGTAATGTTTGCAAAGAATTTGAGATAGAGGATGAAGGCTGGGGGCAATGAGATTAAGATAGATGTTTGATTTTTGTAAACAGCATTTTTAATTATAAACTCCACTGCAGTATTGCAGAGTTTCATAGAAAAGTTACTCAGAACTGAGCCATCTTTTGAAACTGTTGCAAATTACTAGGTTCCTTCACTAAGAAAGGAAATATTTTTATGATTTCTGATAATGCTTTTGGGCAATATTAGCTGATCTGCCCTACTGTCTATTGGGAGGACCTGTGCGTGACAGGATCAGGAAGCCTGTAACCTGTGCTATCATACACCCCTGTGCAATCCAGGTCATTTTTATAGCCTGGGAACAGCAGCCCCCTGTGATTCAACTGCAGAAAGTTGCCCGTATACATTTGAGTTTGCCTTTGCATTTGTTCTCCACTCTGCTAAGTTAATGTCACAGAGGAAGTGTTATTAGCTACCAGCCATTTGTCAGGGTGGGCTCTGTTTTCTCTTCCACTGCACTGGCTTCTGCAGTGTTGCAGATGCTGTGGGGATGCTCACAGGGTCACTGTACTAATCCACAGCAGCTTCCCCCTCTCTCCAGCAAGAAAAATGCCTTTCTGATATTTCATTAATATGTTTGTTTGGTTCAGTATTTGGGTTTATTGCCCGTTTATGTGGTTAACTGCCTTTTTTGTGTGAACTACTGCCAATCTGCAAAAAATATACTGAAAAATAAATCAAAGCTGTCAGGCAATTCTCAAAACTACAAGAATAGTTTCAGAATCAAAGTATTCTGTAACGTACTCAAGTAGAGGTCAAACTCCTCCAATACATTCTGATGCACAGTAAAGATTACATAAATGTTAAATAAGAAGAATACCATCTCAAAAAATACATTACATTTACGTAGAAAACAAATTTGTGTCATGGAGTTGTAGGTGTATGAAATGGAAACAATTTATGGGATCTCGTAGTCGAACCCACATGAGGTACAAGATTACTGAATAAAATAAGTTTTTTAGTGCTCTGGCCAGTCTTTGCTGTGGAAAGCAAAGATCCATTTAAATTGAAATTTTAAATAGGTTCAAAAAGAAAGAAAAACTCCTCATTTGTAAGAGTGTAAACTCAAGATTTATAAGGATCAGAAACTCCTTTTAGACATCCTAATGCAAAATATATTGTAACACGTTGATGTTGATACAGGGAAGGAGCTGTTATTTTCCTCATTAAAAGCTTAATACTCACCCCAATAATTATATATTTTTTAATGTGCCACATCATAGAATGGTATGATCCTGTTTATATTTTGCATCTCACAAGTGAAGTTATTTTGTTATATGAAAGGTTCTGTTAATACAGTCAGATCTCAGCTGCCATATGTTGCAGTGCTTCCTTGCAAACTAGTTTGCCTAAAAGAATTTACACTTGTTGACTCTCGAATGGGTGTAGCCCTAGCAGTTTAGACAGGGCCCAGTGGGAAACTCTTGGCAGTCCATGGGAAGTGGACTAAAAGAGGGTAGATTTAGACTAGATATAAGGAAGACATTTTCTATTATCAGGGTGGTAAAACACTGGCCCAGGTTGCCCAGAGAGGTGGTGGATGCCCCATCCCTGGAAACATTCCAGGTCAGGTTGGATGGGGCTCTGAGCTACCTGAGCTAGTGAAAGATGTCACTACTCACTGCAGGGAAGTTGAATGAGATGATCTTTGAAGGTCCCTTCTAACCCAAACTGTGATTCTGTGAAATGCCTTGCCAGGCCATCCACAGGTATTGGGGCAATTCCGTGAGAGGCAGGGCAGAAGTAAGTACCATGAGCACAACAAATACAGGAGATACTTTCAAACCACGAAGAGTACTGCCAGAAGTCAGTCATTAAAAGTCTCCTTGATCTCTCTTTTTTTTTATTTTTTTTTTTATTTTCACAGCAATATTCTTCTCTCTTTTTACTTTGTCCTGATTTATTACATAGCTATATAGTTATCTTCTTTGCACTTCTAAGAATATCTCCATTTTCTCTGTCCACATTGGAGGGCACCATGGCAATCTGAGGTTCCTTGGCCTCTTACTTTGGGGGGGGGAGGGGGGAAGGGGGCTGCAGTCTTTGATATCAGGGAAATAGTCCTAGACAACTCTGAAGATTAATGCTTTAAATACAGTGTTGTATCTAAATATTTGAAAATATTTCAGGTGAAAACTACGATCACCATAATAGTCCATTCTCTCCTCTTCCAAAAAAAGTGAACAAAGAGCATTCATACATATGCTATATCTGGCTTGCTTTCTTCTTCTCTTTCAGTTTTTGGGTTCGAATAGTAGTAATGATTAATAATATAATGGCTCTGAGACATTTATTCTCTCAAAAAGCTAGTAAGTAAATTTATTCTTTCACAAAAGGACATCAGTTTTAAAGTGTATGGGGAAAATGTATCAAAATATTAATTAGACTTTTCTTTTGTTTTGCTAGTTTGCATTAGACAGATGGAATTCTGATCTTTAACAGCATCATGACTCATGAAACTGCTTGTGTACTAAAATGCCATTATTAACACAACAGTAGTTTTCAGCAGTTGGTAATTATTGGCATAATTAAACATTTATCAAGAAACAAGTATTTATCATTCATTAAACTTTCATTAAAAATCCATCTTAGCATAAGCTAGATTAGCCAGTGATTTTCAAGTGATAACTTCTTAACTTCTGGCAGGAATGTAGAGCATTTTGACAGCGAAGAAAGTCCTGTATAATGCAAACTTTCAAGTTTTGTAAACAGTTATTTCAGTTTTAGGAATGTTATTTGTTAGTATTTTATAAGACTCAGACAAGAAAGTACTTCGCTATTTTTTGTAGAATTTACCAAGATTGGCACTTTTTAACGGTGTGTTTGGGAAAACAAGATGCTCTTGGCTGTGAAAAGCCAGTGCTTCATAACTACATTTACATGACTTAAATTCCCTCATAGCCTGATATGTTTACATATATTGGGACATTGAAATTTACTTTTGTGAATGGACCATCTCATAAAATCTGTGTTACGGTATTGCAAAAGGATGGAATCTCAGAGTAGATGTTTGTAATTAGAACATCTTGAAGAACTGTCTATTTTTCAACACTTAATACTTCTTGTCACTAAAGAGGAAAAATCTGGGAGTTTTATTTAGAAGAAAGAGACCCGTTACATCTCTGAATGGTTTTGGTTCTACTTTGCAGAGTGAAGTATCAGACATTATCCCGATTCTGTTCAGTTTTGATCGATTCATGTAGAGCAGATTCATTATTTTTTGGCATGTTTAGGTTTGAATAAGGGTGAATTGTGTGAATTTCAACATGCAGAAAAATATGGTTAGTCAATGCCCTGTAGTTCTTTTTCATTCCAATTCTCTTATTTAACTGTTTTAAAAAGATAAAGGAGAAAAGTCTTTTGTCCTTGGTTATTTGTTGTTTTGTTCAGTTTTCATCTGGCATTCCCACTAACCCTTACTCCCACAGAAGCACTGGCTTGCTTCATCTTGTAGCTACCAACTGGCTATTTTACCTCCCAGTCCTTTGTTTCTTCTCTTGCCTATGGGTATGATAGGACATATTACTTAACCCCTCCTACACAGTCAGTTTTGCAAGATGTACCAATTTGGTAAGGTTAGCATAAGTTTAAAATTCTCTAATGTGATTATCTAGATTGTGGTGGAGAGAAAACAGTGTTCAGTGAGCAAGACTGTCTCAGAAAGCTCCTTCACGTACATACGAGCGCTTCACATCTTAGCCCATATTCAGCAACTTTGTGTTTTCTCTTGGGCAAAAAATTTACTGTATCAGTGCTTTTATGTCACAAGAATGAATTGAATTCGTACCCTTTAGTGCAAACAACAATAGACAGAGTGGTAACCTAGTGGAAAACAAATAGACGCCCCGTCCCTTTTGGGGATTCAGAGAGGTTCAGAAAGATGGAGCTGACGGTAGAGAGGTGGCAGATAAAAACAGGCTGAAGCAGGAAAGAATCCTGCGGTCATTTATTACCATGCCATCTTCATAGTGTTTGCTGAACCAAGGTGCAGAGTAATGATTCAGACAAATGATGTTAATAATAATAGCTGGCCCTTTGGCAAAAATGGAATACCTAGTATTGCAGCATGAGACCTAATCAGATTCTCCAAAACTTGCTTCAGACCGATACAATTTTAGTCCTCCAGTTTTCCGTCGATAGATTCTTCCCAGGTACTGTATTTTTAAAGGAAGCAAAGTGATAAGCAATTATTTTCCATCAAGGGAAAAAACTCAAGATTTTTAAATATTGTTATATTTCATGTATAGTTTAAAGCTAGATTTAAAATATTGTGCTATTTTGAGTTTATTTTTGGTGGAATTTGAGCTATTAAAATCAACGGTATCTAAAAGATGTTCTAGCAATCATGGATTACTTCAGCACATTTAGAAACTTATTTGACTTCATCTCTTTTCTTTATGTAATCAACAAAGAAGTCATCTTATTTCTTGTAAGTGAATAATAGCAATTATGCTCTACAGTATGTTTTGTTGCACATAGGGTATCCCTGGTAAAAGTCAGCTCCGTGTAAAGCGTAGCTATGGATTTTAAACGAGGGGTAGTTGTTAGTACAGCTGATCTGATTAATTGCTTTGATTTGTTGTTAGATATTTGTACATAGGAGAACATTTTCACCCAGAAAAACTTGCTAACCATTTTGTACTCTTCAGCTGTGACATGGTTTTTGTTGTTCTTTTTTAATAATACCTGCAGGTTTAGACATATAGCTTGCAATTATTTTTATTAGCTGCTGTTCCGTTAACGACATAACCAACATCTGTTTTAATCTAAACATCATCAGACTTATTAATTAGGTACATTTTGGCATCAATTTATCACACATGCTTTGACACTTTTGATACTTGAAGCATAAGCTATTATGTGTAATGAAAAAAAGTATGATTTGGAGTCAGTGTTATACATCATCTGTAGGGGACAATTATGTTGGCATGTGGGAGGTTAATGTACACACTCTAGATTCCTTTGCTTGATTTGCTGTTTTCTTCTTCATAACTCTAGGTAAACAGTTTGTGCTGCCATTTAATGCACAGGTTAAGTGTAGTTGCAGGCTATTATACATCATTAGAGTAAGTAATATTCAGCTGTGGAAGAAAGATGGAAGCTTTTCACTTGTAGCCACTTGGACATTTCATTTTTCATCTACTATGCCACTGCAAAAATTAGTTGTGGCAGGCCTGATGTAATTTATAGCCCGGTACCCTGAAATTAAGCAATGAATCACACCATTTTGGCTGATTAGAGTAAATGCATTTTTCCCAATGACATATTTTGTAAAACAATGCAGTTTATTCTAAACTTTGCCTCATCAGACCAAGTAATTTCTCACGTCAACCTGTGCGATGGATTGTACCATGTACAGTGCACTCTATCACCAGATTTCTTTTGGTATGGTACCGTAGTGATCTTCCAGTTTAAAGGGACTTCCTTTTCTTTATTTTCTCACTAGGAAACATCAGCTTTCCTCTCCTTCCATCCCCCACCTCCATTCTCATACCAGACAATTCAAAAGCAAAACACAGAGTTAACACAATTCGATGTGGGTTGATTGAAAGTGCAGGGTGTAATGATCAAGTGAGTGGAGACCATTGGATTGAGCCTCAGGCCTTCGCACTCTGGCTCTGGTCAATAACAAATTTATTACTAATCAAATCCAATAAATGCAAACCAGCATACATTTATTTTTATTTGGCACCTAGCCGGTCACAGAATAATAATAAAACAGGTGAGTCAGAGGCTGCCTTTTGGAAGAGCGTGCATACTGCACTGTACAGCCAGTCAGGCCCCACGAAGCTCGTTGTGTATGTCTGATTACCAGTGGGCTTTGTGTCCCACTTGCCTGTGGAATATATTAATGGTGCCAGCTCTTGAGTTTGGAGAATTCTGTTAGCTGAGATACTTTGTGATAGGGAGAGGTATCACTGTAGAACAGGATCTATAGGTATTAGTGTCAAGAAGAATAATGTCTTCCTTGCCCTTTCTCCTGGGTTATTGCATGGGTTATACAAAGACTGGGATGAGTTAATAGAAAACAAAGAAACTAAAGGTGTGTGGGGAGGGGGAGCGGAATCAACAGCATAGCTGAGACATGTGAATTTTGCTGCTGCCAAAAATAATGTGCGACTGTTCTTTCCCCCCAAAGCACTAACGTGCATAAGAGCACATGACATAATCATTGCAGGCATCTTGCACCACGGAAAACCGCCACGGACAAACAGTGCATAGCTAATGCAAAGCTGACATTCACCATCCAGCACTTCCCTGGATTCAGGTTGGGGTTTTTAATGTGTGTGCATGAAATTTACCTAAAACTTCTCGATGCTGCAATTTGCTGCGCAGATACGTTATGAATTACACAGTGTGTGCCAAAGGTACCAACTGAACAAAAGGATGGGGGATCTTTAACTGTGTGAAAAGTGCAGCTTATGTAGCTTGAAAGTCAGACAGCACAAAAATTCCTTCTCAGCTGCTGGAGTCCCTGTGTGTTTGAATGGTATATGGAAAAACCCAGCAACAGTCTGCAGCATGTAGGAGAGGAAGGCAGCACACCTGCAAGACTCCAGCCTACCTTGTTCACACCCAGGATAGGAGAAAATGATTTATTATCTGTCCCTTGAATTTCTCTGAGCATTCTGTCTAAACTTTAAAAGCAGATTGCATTTGCGATTAAACCTTAACAAATGTGGTTTTAACTAGACTGCAATATATGTTATTGACAACAAGCTTTTTTTCCCCCTGAAAATAACATTGGTGCTTAGGCATGCAATTTACAAAAATGACAAGGAAGGGTGGTACTTTTCCCAAGGTGAATGTGAGTTGACTGATTAGCTGGTATTTTAACTTAGATTCTTGCAAATTACAGACATAAGAAACCCTGCAATTTATACGTACTTTAGAAGTGAAAGCTTTAATCCCATGATTCATGAAAGTAAAGTGGTAATAATTTAAGTACCATATTTTATTTATCCCTCAGAGTTGTCAGCTGATACCAGAAGTATTCTCACTATTTTTGGGTTGCTGCCTTTGGCCACCTAATTGCTTCTTAGGAAGTAAGAGGGAAATTGCTTATATAACTACATGGATTGTCTTTGGCAACGTCAAGCCAAGGCATCAATCAGTCCATCTGGGTAAAATCACAAGCTGACTCCGATATTGCTAAATATTTATACTGTCAAATACACACAGACATCCAGATGAAAAGAGGCATTCATTAGGAATGCTCCAGCTTGTCAGTTTAAAGATGTAGATTAGAGCAAAACCTCCCACTATGGTACTGAGTGCTCAGGAAAAGTCTATATTTAGCCATTCTGAGCAATAAATATCATCATATTGCCTCATTTAGGTAAATAGAGAATGAATATTGTCAAGATGATCTAGAGATAATGTAAACAGATCCCTGTTCAGAGTCTGTGTTACTAGGGTAAATTCCAGGACATTGGTGTGCTGCTGATGCTTTTGGGTTTAACCCTTTTTGAAAATTGCATTCCCCTCCCCTTTACAGGAACAGTAAGATTTGATCCTTGCAGATGAGAAGGGGGGGGGAGGGGGGGAATATAAAGTGGGGTTTCTTCTTAAACAAAAGGTGATTTCCAATTCTGAGTTATTGCATTAATTAGTAGTTTTGCTCTAATATTTTCTTGGCACTGCTAAAGGCTGCTGCTGCTGGAAAGTACAGATATCTGTAGCAACGCTGAAGCTCATTCCTGAGTTTAACACAGGAACTGACAAAGCCCATCAGTCAGAAGAACATCACAGCTCGGAGGTTAAGACATGATTTCAAGAGTACACCCAGTTAAGACTCATAGTGGAATTTATTTCACAGCACATTTTTTTCTGTGATAAGATGAGGCTTATTGTAAGAATAAGCAATGAAAAATCAGTACTTTGACGAGATTTAAGTTACTGTCCGGCTTCAAAGTGGGTGGCTTGTCCTGACAAATTAAGAGTAAAATTTGTTCATTGTACTATATACACAATAAAAGATAGCAGAAGAATTGTTTTACCTTTTGGGGAAGGCCTGTGCCTCCCTCTGTAGAACTGGCACCTTGGAAGTTACATGCAAGGAAAGTGGTGACTGATGCCAAAGTTTTAGTTAATTACACTAGATGATTTTTAGATTAATAATTAACATCTCTCTTTATAACTAAATATCTGTAATTAATCAGCAAATCATAATGTGGAGACTAATTAACTTCAAACTCAAATCTTAACAGAAAATCCATATTACTATCCAGCATCATTAATTACTCTGGTAATCAAAATTATCCCTCATGGGATTTGACACGAAGCTTTGTAGGTTTATAAACCAAGCTATTATCACAAAAAAACATTTTGAAAGCAGCTTCAAATAGCATTATAGATAACTAAAGTATTAGATTGGAAATTTAAACAAGTTTTCATTTCGTCTGTATTACATTATCAATAATCCACTCCCTGTAGCTGGGTAACTAACTAAAAGAGTATGCTTCCCTTCTCACCCTCTGTATGCAGGTTTTTGTTGGGTTTTTTTTGTTTTTTTTTTTTTTTTTTTTTGTCTCCTTTTGGAGTTACAGCAGTGATTTCTGTCAGAAGATTCATTTGTCATTGTCTTTTTAAAACGTACCACACTTTCTGGTAGCTTTTGCTGTGGTGCTGCTATCCATGCTAGTTAGCTGTTCAAGAAACTAATTAACAACAGTTTATGTCCTGGCATTATTCACAAGCAAGTACCAAAAAAAAAAAAAAACCAAACAACCAATCAAACAAACAAACAAACAAACAAAAAAACAAAACAAAAAAACAAACCACAGAGCTGAGCTTTAAGATGCAGAGAAATCTTTAGCTGTTGATTAGTCAGTGTTCAGTGGAAAAAAAGGACATAGTAAGGCTGTTATGCCAAAAAAGCTCACCCCAAACAAGTCTTATTTTAATTAGCGTGGACATCACAGCTAGAAAGGTTTGGAATGTGTTCATTTTAATTTTTAATAAACAGGAGAGCCAATTGTACCATTGTAGCACACTGAAATCCCTTAGCTGTTTTTTCATTTAGAATGTTAGGAGTTAAAATTGTGTCTAAAATCC
Source organism: Merops nubicus (assembly GCF_000691845.1). Classification (NCBI taxonomy): domain Eukaryota; kingdom Metazoa; phylum Chordata; class Aves; order Coraciiformes; family Meropidae; genus Merops; species Merops nubicus. The sequence goes on along the minus strand of NW_008605024.1, from coordinate 85,820 downwards.
ACATTTCAATTATTTTATCACCTAATCTTCCAAGTGCGCAAATCTAATACTGTTCTTTTGTGTGGCAGCTGTAAAAATCATAAGCAATTTTTACTGTCAAGAAAACTCTGAATAAATAGAGGCTGTTAACTTAGGCAGATATCTGGGGTTATTTGGTGGCAATCAAGAACTCACAGCACTTCAACTAATGGGTTATGATCAGAAACTGTTCCTAATAGCCAGCTAGACGGATCTGAATATGAAGATTTCTATAATTTTGTTGTCAGCTTGTGATGTACTCTAGTGCTAATTATTTGGAACAATTATGTTTTCCTAATAACAAAAGAAGAAGCAGTGAATTAAGCAGGCTTACCTTCAGATCCTTAGATAACAGTTTAAATGCACTTGCCATTAAGAAATAACATTTCTTTTTCCTGTATGGAACCCTAATTATTTGAAGATGCTTGTCTTTTTAAAATCTACTTCTTCTACTTCTTTTAAGCATGTTCAATGTGTCAGTTTACACTGATGACTTCAGTAACTAGTATTTTCTGAGTCTTAGGCTTATGCCTGTACCTCCCATAGACTGCTTACTTCATTTGGTTATTCAAAAACCATAATTAGTGCAGTAATTAACATGTGGATCCTTCAAAGGAAGACTGTGAGAATCATGGGACGTCTCTCATCATTCTTACTGATGTATAGATGATAAAAAGACTTAGGTTGAGGTGACAACAGGATTTGTATTACTGCACATTATCTGAGCTGCAGGGAAATTCAGACAGGACCGTGGTCCATGGAGTCTTTTCTTTTGAAAAAAGTAATTATCCACACTGTTTCTATAATGTAACTAGGTGTTATCCTGCATTTGCAGCTGTCAAATCATTTGTTTTAAAACCTTTATTTTATACCTTACAAATACTTGAAAGTTTGGGATTTTGCACATTATCTTTTAACCAGTTACAGAAGTGGGGTGCAGCAAGAAAACCAACCATAACAGTCATTTATATAAGCCTGATAGATTCCTTCTTGACAGTTGATTTCAGAGATGTTTATGGTAATGTTAAGTTGATACAGTCATAAGATTATATCCATTAAAAAAAAAGGCCCAATTTAGTTTTCTTTATTTTCCCTGGAGAAAATATATTTGTTTGTTTGTTTGTTCAGGATTTCAGACAAGCTGAATCTGTTGCATTATCAAGCCATAGTAAATCAGTTGTTTGTATGTGAGTCTGTATGGTTCACATAAATGTATTGCAGTGTTTCTCTGAGATGCTTATAGCTGATGTTTTCACCTTCAACATACAGTGTTTTAAATGAGCGCATTAAGGAAATTCACATTCTTTCATTCAGCCTTTAACTTTCTGTTAGTAGTGGTCCTCTTTTTCACATTCACTGACATGTGCCAGAAAAATTCAGTATTTTACCCTACAGGCAGCCCATGGGACTGGGATGAAATGGCCTCTATACATAGGGTATGACTTTATTTGCTAAAGAGGTTATTTGAAAAAGCCCTTAGGGTACTGCTGCCCTTTTGTCCCTCAGACTAGTAGGGGGGAAAATATAAAAGGAACTATACAGTAATCCCTTGTAGACAGGTGACCTTAAGCCAATTCTGTACTGTAAGGTTTGTTTCCATTTAAACTCAAAACAGACAAAGGAAAAAAAAAGCAAATTGCAGGTTTTAATCTGTCGCAGAAACATTGCAATAGTTTTCCTGTAAATGACTATCAAATACAGACAAGTTTTACTGCAAATTAGTAAAATCTAGTATTGTTCTGTATAATTTAATTTTAAGTTCTGTAGATAAAGTGTCCTGTATTCTAAAAAAAAAAAATAGCATCTGAGGACTGGTGGAAATAAACATAGCCCTGTTTCTTTCAGGTAACTTGTTTGGGATTTTACTTACCTTACAAGTGTTTAAACTGTGCAAGTACAGCCAAGCATAATTAAGCAAAAGTATATGGACCTTCTGATTCCAGTAACAGCATTAACATATTAAAATTTAGTAAACTTTGGGACCCACTGGGAAAAAAAAAAAACAGCAGTCACTTTGTCAGTTTGTCATTTGAAGTTCTTCTTTATGTCCTTCTTAGAAGTGAGTGTTGAAGTTCACAGAGCTACAGCTCAGAGTTATCCCGGGGTCATGGTCCCACCGCAGGTGCACCGTTTTGTGGTGGTGTATTGGGCATTTCAACCTGTGGTCATCCATGGTAGTTTGACAGTGCAAGCCACCGTGTGATTCTTCAGCTGATACAATCAGCTGCTATTAGATATGTACCATCCCAATTAGGTACTGCTTTTGAACAGGCACTCTTCAAAACACCGTCATGAGTTATGAAGAGCAGCTCCGAACCCTCTTCAGGAATAGCCTCCAATAAGTCACAGGTATGACATCCCTGAGCACTGTAATTCATGGGTGTTATGCCACTCCCCTGACTTATGAGGTTTTCAGAGGCTTTTAATTACTTTTGAGTTTAAGCCATTCTGGCAGAGTTTTGAAGGAACTCCGGTGGCATCCTGTTCTGCATGAAGCCGTTCTGGCGACGATGGAGGAAGAGCCACTCTGGTGGCTGAAGGAAAATGTTTCAGCCATTCTTCACGCCTGGTAGTCTAGAGGGAGGCTGGAGCTAACAGCTTCTGCTGACTGCTGCAGGCACTTAGTCACAGTGTTCCCTTCCTGCCTCTGGGGAGGAGCTGTGAAAATTCTGGTCAAATCCACGTATTACAGAAAATAAAAGAGAGAAAAACATCTGAAAAGTGAAGAATGGCTTGAAGGGTTATCGTGATGTCCTCAACTTGATTTTAGGTATAGAGAAGCCATTGTTTTGCGTGTGAGGGCAGACTTCATGTGGCTGATACGGAGAGAAGAAGGAATGCTGTCATTTATCACCTATTAAGATTAAGTTATAAATGATCACCAGTTAATTAGCATTTAAAAGAGCATTCTTTGATTTCAGTGCCAAAATCCAGTAGCAGAAGAATTTCACCCCTCCTATGCACACACACACCAGAATGCACATATCATAATATTAAGTTAACTCAGGTGTAAAGCTTTGTTCTCTAAACAGCTGAAGCTTCATGTCATTGTTTGTATGCACAAAACACACATATTTCTCCATATGTTGGCACCATATTGGTGTTATCACCATACAGTTCCCTCCTCTGCAGATGATCTTTTGTTATAACGTTTATTTTCATGAGGCAAATAAAATATAGTAAACGTAAACCAATTATTTAACCAAATTACTTTGATCATGGGAAACTGACAATTAGTGTTACAGCTTCTCAGCAGTGAAATCCACACAATAGAGCAGACTGTGTTACTCTGTACTGCAGGGTAAGTCGATGTAGTGCATTTATTTTGTGTAGCAAGCTGTGAGAGAGAAGGAGAGAAGTGGAGGAGACAAGCAAAGTCCATCCTGATGTACTATTATTCTATATCTGTGCTTTGTAGTATAAGTTTTTTAGTTTTTCTGATGGATTGATAACATATTGGGACAGCTCTTCACCAAAGCCTTGATGACTGATGTCAACACATAGAGCATATACACATGGGTACAAGATGATCAGCTGATGAATGAATGTGTTAGAGACTTGACAAACCACCATTTGTAATTCTGATTTCTAGTAAATGTTGATGACAAACAGGTTAGTTTGGTTACCTACAATGATTACCCACCTTAATAGTTCTACCTTTTGTAAATGGATTTGGGGGGAAATATCAAAAATATATGCACTGGTACACCCACATGATTTGGGCTTATTCTCAAAGCCTGAATGCATCAGCCCTTCCGTGAAATAGCTGAGAGTAAGGAGAGCATTCTGGGTATTGTCATGCAAATGAGGCCACCAAACATACCACTTTGCTTCAAAATTGCTCTACAGTGACAATCATCTTTTAAAACTGGAGCTAAGTGGGCAACCCTATATATCCTCTGAGATCCACTTTCTAAAATAAGTGCCTATATACAAAGTCCTAATTCCACATCTGATTGCTCAGATTGGTACTTGCTACGTACCTGTACATCTCATTCTAATGCAGATGAAGGTGGTCCTTTATGCCTGAGTATTGTGTTTCTCCCACATTCATACAGTGAAAAAAAAAAAAACAATACCCAGAAGCTGCATATAGCACTGAGAAATTGAGTTTGATCTGGTATTCAGCAATTCTTATAGTCAAATTTTCATGATGTATCACTTCAACTGGTACAAATTTTAGTCTGTGCTACAGCAGCTTCTCAGCATTACGCAAGAACTTAGCCAATGGCTCATGAGGAAAAAACAAGTCCTCACCTTCCTTGTGGTTCACAGAAAATAGCTGTAATCAGAAGCTGTTTTGGTCTAGTTTCAGGACCAGTTTCAGAATTTACAAGAAAATATGACAGACGTTTCTCTCTCTTTGTAACTAGGCCAGTCCATCCTAAGTACTTCTGTTGGCCACGCTCGTGAAAAAGGGTATGGGAGAAGCAACAGAGTTAAAAAAAGGGACTCTCCCAGGTGATTCAGGAATATTCTTTAACCATCATCTTAATACCTGTTGGAAGCCAGGATGGGTCTCAGAGCACTGGCATTAAATGGTGAAGAATTAGCAGAATCCAGATTGAGTTGTGGTTTGTTTTAATCCAAAATTGTATTAATCACGTTGTGAATGAGTGGGAATTTTGTCTGTGTCCTGAATGTGGCAACAATTTTACTCTTAATCTTTGACCAATATTATTCCATGTGCCATGCACTGGAAGTGACAAAGCCATACATACAAACTGCAGGGCTGTCATAGGATTGGAAGTCTTTGATGTGCTGGCCAGATTAAGATTTAAAAAAGCTGCATACTGGACTGCTGCAAAGCTAGAACAGCCAGGCTTCTCAAATACAAAGTTAGGTGTCTATTTCAAGGCACTGAAAATGTAGATCTTAAGGACTTGACAGCTGGCTAGATCTTTCTGCTCATACATCTCTATTCTCAGAAGAAGGAGCTTCCCTGGGATGATTGGTTGAAGTTCTGGAGAGAGTTACTTTCAAAGATGGGTTTTCTGGTGCTTGCTGCACATTTAGATGATACCTGAACTCTGTGAACCCAATTGCCTTCAAACTGTCTCAACATATAAATCTCTGAATAATTTGGTGTAAAATACTTCATTTTAGCATGAATAAAAAAAAGAGAAAATATTTTTGAGAAAGTTCTATTGCAATTGCCCCTTACTTTTTTGTTGTGTGTTTGCTACTTTATCCCCTAGGTTTATAACCTGCTGTTACGTTTCTTTTTATTACAAGTGCTATTTATACACAAATTGGAGCAGATCATGATGCAGCAAAGAACTTTTTATACCGCATAGATTGTACAGCAAAATAGTGCATTATCAGCATGCCATGCTTCAGTGAGGAATGTTTTGCTGTTTTAAATCTCATCGTTATGAGGAGAATTTAATACCTAGATGCAGAGATTTTGCTGGAAACTTTTGAGCTAGGCTGTTGTCATCTAACTGAAAAAGAAAACTTGTTCATGGTAATTAGACATGAGCGATTAATGGAAGAGCTGCACTATATACACTCTTTAGGTGCAACTCCAGAGATCGACTTTCTCAGCTAGAACATGGCTGCATTCATTTTTGCTTGCTCGCTATGGGACAATCCCAGAAATAATTGGCAATCCATTGCCCTTAAACCCCTTGTCTACAAACGTGATGCAAAGTGAAGGTGGCTGAGGTTTCATAAAAGTGAGGCACATGGTGCGACAGACCCATCTGTGCCAGCTTTGCAAAACAAAAGTGCCCAATGTTATAATCGTGGCCTTTTGTTCTGCACGATGCTGTTCACGCGGTGGTTTTATGAACACTTGCCCGCAGAGTCTGTGAGCCTCCATTTATCTGGCTCCTTCCTCTCCTGTGCTGTCTGCTCGCACTTGCACTCCTGGCTTCCCTGCCCCCACGGTCTCCTCTCCTCACACAGCCCTTCTCCCCAGACAAATCCGAGGTGGAACCTCCTAGCAATTTTCCAAGGTTCTGGGCTCAAAGACTGAAGTAATTTGGTTTTGAATTGCAGATCAAACATAAACCGCAAAGAAGCATTTAATCAGTTAGGAGAAGCAAGGGTATGGCTTGTTTAAGTCCCAGAATCCATAAACCTGTAATGATTTTATTATATTGGTGTCAGTTTTCATTATTTTCATGAATGGGTATTCCCTGCTTAATGCACGATATTTGCATCTGATGAACCAACGAGTTTAAACATGGTTTGTTTTAATGCTTTGTGAATTTGCATTCAAATTCATCAGAAGTAATTCTATTTGAAATCACACAGGGCTAAACACAGTGGTTGTAAATCCATTTGAATTGAGATGCCAGAATCAGCCCATTAATCTACAAATCTACAATATAATTTTTGTATGGTTGGTGGGCTTTTGTTCTGTTTTTTCACGATGAGCCAGAGGGGATACCAACTGCACGTGTGGGAGGGGAAGTGTTCAGGGAGGTTGTGACAAATTGACCAAAAGGGAGTATATCTTTGTTATGGAAACTGGCCTGTGAAAGGAACCTATGAAAGGCCAAAGACCATGGTTGGAGCGTGTCTGTCACTGCCATTTGAGGCAGTTGCACAAGGAGAAGGGAAGTCTCCAAGATAAGCAGGTTTCCTAGTACTTAGGAGGGTAGAGGTTGTCATCAGCACCTTCCATTTGCTCTGCAGAGTGTCAAAGTTCATTCACCAGAGTTTGCGGCCCCCATCTAGTATTTTAAGTCCTCTTGCTAAACACTCTGTTAGCTTGGATTTTTCCGTGGGCTCTTGTTAAAAAGGGAATGAAAAAATGCAGGAAGATTCTTGTCCAACAGAAACAGGATTGTTTGGGAAGGGGTGGAGGGGACTATGTGAAAGCAAGCAGAGCTTAATTTCTAGATGGCTGTGGAAGAAAACTCTACTTCAGTGCCTAGAGAATGGTTTTTATTTCTGTGTACTTAAATAGAATGAATTGTCCAAAATTAAGATGTTTCTTTAAGCTGATAGTTACCAGATTTGAAAGTGTAAATATGATTGTCTGAGAGTGCAAAAACATGCATGTATGAGAGGGGTTGTTCTGTGAGAAGAAAGGTTTATCAACAACATTTTCCACACTACACATTCTTCTTAAATGTAAAAATGAAGTTTTTTGGTAAAAATTATTCTAAAAATGACAGGAATGTGTAGTTACACTAATGTACTCTAGCCTTTTGAATGGAATGTCTTTATCTGAATAGATGACAACTCAAAATGGAACTCAGCTGATACTCTTGAACGTGTTCATAAGATTAGTTGATGTAGTTAGATTCAGGCTGAAATCAGTGTGAGAGAGTTATATTTAGGTGGGGACAAAAGTGATCAAGCAGTGCTGGTTTGGCCCTTGTACAGCAGAAATTAAAGAGTCTTAGTCCCTGTTCTGAATGTCATAGAATGGGGCTGAGGGTCCAACTTAGAAAAGCATTTAAGCCTATGCTTAGCATTAGCTGCATGCTTAATTCCCCAAAGCCTAACTACAGACCCCTTCTTAAGCACTTGCAAGAACTGTGATGATCAGGAACTCTACCTTCTGACATCTGTGAAATGAGCTGGTAGACTTGAATCTTTTTCATAATGAACCAGTTTCCATCTCATAAAATTCTGTAATTGCAGATGGTATCAGTGGACACCTATGACAATCTCAGCTGAGATTACAGCCCGGCATTACTCATGCATTCCTCATTATAGGATATATGGACACTGAACTCCTCTCTGCTCGTGAGCATGGGGTTGATTCATTGACAGGGCGTTATCAGGAAAATTGCAATGATGTGACTAGTGCTTCACTGTGGGTAAATGGAGTACCTCAACTCTTGGAGCTGACAATAGGCTCTTCTAAGAAATGATAATGCTGTGATTAAGACATAAAGCTGGGACTCAGTCCACCTGGGAATTCTTCTGTGCCCCAGGCAACACACTTTTTGTTGTTTTTCACTTTTCTGCCTGAAAAGTTAGTTTTTCTTTTATGGTGTTATCTAGTGATAAATACGTTACTAATTATGAGCAGTTGAGGAGATACAGTTTTAGAAGTGCATGGTTGGATAAATGCTGTTAGATTTCCAGTGTGTTCTGTTCAGTTTGCTTTTGCATGTGCTTGTGCCTAGCACTCATGGAAAGAAAGCAGGCCAATTTCATTTCACTTCCCAATTCTGCATTGAGGAAATTAACTGTAGGCTCACAGTCCTAAAAATCTTGCATAAATGCATTCTGTTGTGAAAGAGACCCTAAAAAATAACAGGTGGAAGGGGAAATGCATTAATTTTGGACTCCTTTTAGCTTGTTCTTTTAGATACTGATATAATTTTTGTTCTGTGTCCATTTGCACGGTGTATTTTCTTTTATAAAGAAAATAATACCATTCAAATAGCTTTAGAGTCTTTTATTTCAATAGAAGCACCTGAATAATGTTTTAAGGGTGCTTGGAAGCTGGCACAGTCTCTTTCACTGAAAGAAAGGGTGAACCTAACCATGTTTTGGAGCACTGGAACATACACTAAAAGCTACAGCTATGGAATCTCTAAGTAAGCCCTACCTGGGACTTGTGGCAGCTGTTTCAACCTCTGATGCCATGGGCTGCTCAGAAGCTCTTTAATCTGCACATCTTTGAAATGACAGACCACAATGAATCCTCTCCTGCATGTTTTGTTATGTGCTAGAAGTTAGGAAAATGTTAGTTCACTACACTATGGCAGCTGGAAAAAGTGTAAGAAGTATTAAAAAATAAAAAGGTAGCTGAAATAGAGCACTTTAACTGAAGTGTCAGCAGGAGCTGTTAGTTTCTTGGTGTTTTTGAAAATCAGGTCTTCCAGGTATCTAGCTCCAGGCTTCTGTTGTGGATTGTTTGGTTTTGTTTGGTTTGGTTTGGTTTTTTTTGTGGGGGTGTTATCTGCCCTCTGTCTTGTCGCATATCACAAGCTTTACCACTTTCACAAAAATGATCTTAACTTCCTCTGAAATTTTGTCTACTGCACTGAAAAATGTGAACTAAGTTCCAGCAGTAGTAGAAGTGCTTAAGGTCCACTTATGTTACCACTAATGATGCTCTCTGGGTCCTGTGTAACAGCAACATGAGAAGTGCATTCATTGCACTAACATTTGTGCTATAGCCAAGGATACTGGGAACCATGGTGTTTTTAAAACACTTGGCATTGTTTAGTTAACATGCTTTTAGGCATTATTTGGCTTCAGTCGTAGACAGATATATATAATAAATCTTTGAACAAATGCTATCAGAAGTAAGAGCTAAGTGGCATTTTAAATGTATTTGAAAAATGTGATCACTAATAAGTTTAAAAATGTTCCTTCCTTTCCTAGTCTAAATTGGGCCTCAGGAAGGAAAAAAATAAGAGCTAATGAAATGACCTGACAGGGTGGCAGGGTTTGTTTGAGTCCATATTTGAGTAGGATTCATGCTTCATATGATTGACAGTTCTGCAAATTCTTTGGCTTTTTAAGACTTAAGGCGCCACAGTCTTGGGTGAACTTTAGTTCAGAATGGAGTTGTTTACAAAAGTTAACTAAGCAGTTACTGCAGAATCGCATGCGATGTTTCACTGAACTGCTCTGGAATAGTATGGATTTGCAGTACAAATGGTGATGAGTCAGGTTAAATCATATTCCAACTACTGTGCAGTCAATTTATTCCTTCTGGGAGCTTCGTCACCCTGGCACCTGGAAGTGGACAAGGTGGCTGAATTGGTTTTCCATTGCTCACCACGTCCTGACGTCTTCCCACGGTATGGCACGAATGTTGTAGTGTTTCATCAAAATCAGATAATGCTGATTCAAAAGGGACAAAATTTCTTCTCCCTTTTCAGCATTTGCAGAATATTTAGCCAGAATATGTACCCTTAAACCTTTAATATTCCCATGCATGTCAGCCTTCTAATACTTGTTTTACTGTTCTGAATATTCCTTAGTCAGGATCTCTCCCCTACAGAGGTCAAGCCATAATTCAGTTGTATCTGTACCAGAACAATCTGTGGCAGACATGCCTTTGGAGGTGCAATTAAAAATTACTTTGGCCTGTTCTCTTTTCCTGTTTTACGTTTTCATAAACTCACATGTAATTTGATGAACACTGTCATTCTTTAAATTTCTTCAGCATTACAGTTCTCAAGGGACTTCTCTCTCATTGAATGTCATTTTTGCATATTTACTTTCACACAAGTGCTAGTATGCAGTAGCACAAGTTGAATCTTGCATTGTTATTTTTGTATTTACTTAAGTTACATCCTGTTTTTCTGTGTGATGATGTTAACACTTCCTCCCAATTTAGTATTAACTGCATTTGCCATCTAAAAGCTGTTGATTTCTACCTCAAGCTAACCAACAATTTAAGTAGTTTTGTCGACAGAGTAGTATGAAAATTATTCAGATCTTGAAAGCACAGTTTTGCAGCCAAATGGAAGCAGCTCCAGTCGGGAGCTTCTGAGCACTTAGGCAAATCTGCAGCACAACCTTTTCATAGAATCATAGAATCCTTTAGGTTGGAAGGGACATTCAAGATCATCAAGTCCAACCATTGAGCCATTAGGGCTCTAAATAGTTTTCCTTTGAAGTCCCCATGCAGCCGTGGCACTCACACCATCTTAGCAACTCCTGCCCTGGTAGTGCTCAGCAATGGCTCAGAAAGCTCCACCTTTGGTGTCTTCTGTCTTGGTCTATCTGCTGGAAGGCCTAGTGCCATCTAACGCTGGAAGAAGACAGCTCATTTAAGTACAGCTCTATCAGTAGCACTGAAAATATATTTCTGTCAGTAGAAGGGTCAATTATATGAACAGCTCTTCCTTTGAAGATATGCTGGAAACGTGCTGCTTCCATCCTTTACCAGAGGTGAACCATGAAAAGAGGACTGTCACAAACTCGACTCCTGAAGGTGGTGTAAAAGAGCTACCCATCTCTCCAACCTCTCTTCCCGTCCTGCCTCCCAGAACCAGCACATACCCCTGCTTCACGCTTCCTGAGTAGTCCTGGTGTTGCTGCTAGGCGTGTGACACTGAGATGAAAACTCAGCACCTTTTCTGGCAGTGAGCATTTTGGGCATGGCAAGCCTCGATGGCGTCAGTGCCGCGGGAGGAGGGAGGGGCCAGCGCCAGGAAAGCCCTCGGTGTTGTAATGGGACCACCTATGACCAGCCCCAGTCCCTCCTTTTCAGAAGTTTTTGGACCTCTTGCACTAAGGCTGACTTTCAGGGTGGGAAATCTGATGTCGGAAGCTTGGGAGCTGCCTTTGTCATTAACTCACCTTCGTCTTATGCCATGTACCGGTTTGGGGACAGCTGTACTAGTGGTTGATCCTGTGTCATGGTTGCACATGTAAGGCTGAAGCATCCAAGTGGTTATTTTTTCAAAACATAAGTTGGCATGGCCTACAGCTTTAAGACTTAATTGATAGCAGTTTCCCAGCTATCTATTCCAAATATATATAAGTATTATTAGCCACTGGTGTTATATTTGATGCTATAAAAGCAAAGAAATAGATCTTTCTCCACTGAAAACCTATACAAGTTAAAACCATAAAACCCCTCTCCCCTGGTTTCTTCTGAAACTGATTGGAATGCTCCTTGTCTCACAAACAGCCTTTGCTGTTGGCCAGATGTATGGCACTCCTCCAGTTTTCTTTCCTATATTCCCAAGCAGGTGAGAGGAAAAAAGAAAAATATCAACTGTATGTCAGTGTCCAGATAACAGGGCTGCAAAATTAAGCTGTGAAGCTCGCCCTTTTTAGCAAAACTAGTTGATCTCATCTTGGCCCAGCATAGCTCCTTCTCCCTGACTTTTTGTTACTTCTCATCATGAGAATCAGCACTCATTCCAGTCTCATTTTGATGAAGCCTGCAAAAGAGAGTACACTTGTCTCTGATGCTCTGGAAATTGAAACAGAACTTTTTTTTTTTCTAATAAGATAGTGCATTAATTGCTTTACTTATTAGGTGAGCATTACCTTTTGATATAGCCCATCCCACAGATTCCTGGCACCTTGCATGCTGAGAAGTCCTGTCCTTGAAGTTACTGTAGTGCACAACGATCAGAACTTACCGCTGATGTTTTGTTAGCAGCGTCTTGGCAGAGGGTGACCTTAGTACTGTCTCTAAACATTTTCAATTTACAGACTCAAGAATTTTTGCTGTCTTTGCCTCTCATTCTTTTGAAGAGGTCAGCCCTTTACAGATTTACCACAAGAAAGAGGTTGAAAATACCCTATATACTTAAGCAGCTTAATAGGAATATAGCCACAGTGAACGCACAACATATAATTCATTTTAATATTTATAGAAGAAATTCACATTGGTTTAAGTGTACACAAGCAGCTGCTGTCATTTGGCTATGAGCAGATGTTAGACCTCCAAAAGCTTCGCTGATAATTAAAATACTAACAGTTAGTGTTTTACCCCAGCTGCAGGTTCTGTTTACTGTAAATTTGATTTTAATGGTGCCTCTGTGCAGTTATTGAATAGAGGTTTGTTTTCTACTATACATACAAAAGTGTCTACAATGAAGACAAATGGTTATTTCCTGTAATTTACTCTGGAAAGATATGAAAATACACTGTAACGTAGTTGAATTTATAAATGAAATACAGATATGACTGTCACATTGGAAATGATAGTTTCTGCTATCTTAACTAACAAAAAGAACTAGGCAAACTCACTCTTCCTAGTCATTTCCAAGCATTCCTCTCTAAAAACTGCAGTGCTTTTCAAATGGATTGACATGTACCCTCGAGCAAAGAATAGGTTGATTTTTACTGAATGGGTGCATAAATCAGAATAAATAAACACAGGCAATCACGATACTTGTATCTGATAGGTATGCAGAATACTATGATCCCTGCTTGAGCATTTAATAACATGGTGGCTTATTTCAGGTATGCCTTACAAGTGTCTGTTCTCTTTAGTACACGTATGTACATCAGACGCTGGGGGAAGCTGGCCACTTGCAGAATTGTTAATCCCAAGGGCCTGATTATGCAAACACAATGCATAATGCAAGCTACCATGTTTAGTCCCTTTGAGACTATTGAGGCTAACTATGGCAGTAAGCAGTACTCTTGATAAATAAATGTTTATAAGACCAGGATCTAAATGTATATATTTTTGAAAAACAAAAACTCTTGCTGAGATAATAATGACAAAAAGAGGTTTTAGCACTTTTTTGATGGAACAGTTAATGTCTGGGATTAGATATATTTCAGAAGTCCAGATAATTTTCCTTATGAGCAGAGCTCATGGTTTTTTCTTCCCTGATTTTCTTGTATTAGTATTCATATTATTTTTTTTCTATTATCTTATGTGTTCTGTCTGCCTGGGAAACAGAAATCTCCAGTTTGACCAAGCACGACTGGTACCTCTTGAAATTGGGATTCTGATTTAAAAGTGCTAAAAATGCACTTTCTAATTTCTGGACTGCCAAGAAACGTCCAGGCTGGTTATGCTCGTCTCCAGCTGCTAAACTGCACTGGAAGATCTAGCTAGAATATTCCAAATACCTTCCTAATGCTGCTTGCCCATAGAGGTAGAGGCTGCATATGCCACAGGGAGGGTTTCTGCTCACATGTGGGAGTTGAGAAGACAAGGAAAAGAGGAAAAGTGGCCTACAAGAAAATCAGTTCCTGTGCAGGTTAGGCAGTATTAAAATCTGCATGTTAACACTGTACAGGTTTACTGTGGCTAGTGGGAGTTTCAATGTATGTGGTTCTTTATTTGCATAGCTTCTGTAACATGGGGCTCTGTAGTGCTCATTTTTGACCTTGAGTGCAAGAGAAGAGAAACTGAAATTTTCCACAGAGAAGGCCTTTTCCCAAAGGTTAATTGGACACTGGAGGGGAACTAAACCAAACCAACCAAACTGCTGAAACACCCTAACTGCTTGGCTCAGCTATTTATTTTGGTGTTTTTTTTTTTTTTTCTTTTTCTTCTTTTTGTTGCTGTTGTTGTAGTCCTCTAAGGTGTGGGAGGTAAAAACAACAAACGTTAAAGTTTGAGTCTGTTTTCAAAAGAAAAAAAAATTATAAAAATATTTCCCTTTACGTTTTAAGGAAGCTCAAAGGACATCTGCTGCTTTGTTCAAGATACCTGAAAGGTTAAAACTTCATCATTTATTCAAGCAATTCGTAGAAGACCTTGAAGTTTCTAAACATGATTGAGTGGTTAAGGACAAAGCTAGAAGGATGTTTTGAGTTTCAGCATTGAAACGTGGCATTACTGGATTTTTAAGTAAAAAAATGAATGATGAACATTATTTGGGAATTGGTCTTGTTGTTTAATTTTCTTCATACAGCAACAGTATACTGAAAGGAAAAAAACTTGCTACACTGATATCTCTTGAGATTTACGTACTTTGTGTTGGTAAAATTTTCTTAATGTCTTAGGAAGCTGGTTAAGTCCCCTATAAATATACTTATTTGTACTGCTTTACAAATATTTGCTGCCTTTGTGGACATAATAGTTCTGACAGAGCCATTTGGGGTTGATGATTTATTTCACTTCTTGGTTTGACCCATCCTATTTTCTTTCCTTCAGCAGAAGACATCAATGAGCTTTCACAGCCTCTTATTTAGTAGCTTAACTAGCGGGTATAGAAAATGTTGGCCCATACATTGCTTGTGCATAAAAACTTCACAAATGAGAAAGAATAGTTTTTGCTATGGTTGAGGAACAGAGATGTGAAAAATACAGCTTATTATCACAGCCTCCAAAAATCAAGAAAATCCCAGAGTTAAAACATCATGCCCTGGTTCTTTTTGTTAGTTAAGATAGCAGAAACTATCATTTCCAAGACAATAACTTGCAAAAGAAAAAAAGCAGTTGTTCATTCAAGTGATGCCCAATATCAGTTGAATTTTCTGTACCTTTTTGATACCTTGAAGGTTGTATTTAATTGAAGGAGATGTTTCTTTGCCTTCGCATTATTTAATATTCATTGCATTTTAGTAGATACCAAATATTCATCTGTGTCAATAAATAACACCCAATCACCAAAGTATGAAAAATTAAGCGTTGCTGAATAGGGCGCTATAAATCAGGCCTCTTAGAACTTTTGCAGAGAAGGAAAAATATCTGTTTTAGGCTTGCTGTGTAAATGCAGATCATTTCCGTCGTCGTAACAGATTATTTCCTCTGTGACTTAGTGCTGTGTCCTGAAGGTGCTCCTTGTGAAGGATGTCCTCAGCGGAGCCTCACCACGCACAGCCGCTTGCTACAGCTTTTGGGGAAGGGTTAGAATTCTAAAGAGGCTGCTGGCTGAGAGCAGAGTGGTGCTTTACATAGAATATTAGCCCAGACTTTCCTAACGCATTACGCATTTCTTTCTGAGACAAGTCTCCTTAATGCCATCTTTATCTGCTACACGATGCATGAAATCTACTTTCTGTTTTAGAACTGCGGCTGACCCCCGACCCCGCGAGTGATGCCACAATGTGACCTTTCTATTGTCATCAGCTTTCATTCTCCTGAAAATTCTATGAATTTTTATTACAAGTTTTTTTAAACCAAGCTGAGGCTTCAACAAATTACTTGACACAGATGAGATGAAGTTGTTGAAGTAGTGTTAGATAAGTTTTACAGCCAGCATGTGTGCTGCTGAACAGTACAAAGCCAGTGTCCTACAATGTCATACACCAGTAACTGCTGAGCCTACTATTGGATAAATACATCATTTTATGGAACATTGATTGTTCTATAAACCCAATGGAGTATTATGCTCTATGATCAAACCATTTAGATTGTGTGTAGAGCACAGAAAATGCCATATTCAGGATGGTACTAAAAGTGCCATTTGTGTATTTTATGGATGTCATTACAGGGGAAACTTCTCTCTGTAGGCCCTGTTTACTGCAAAATTTTTTAGTCTGTAATGACATTTTTCATTCACAACGTATGCCTTCAAGAGAGGGGGCCCTTGTTTTATTTGTTTCATTCGGGTTTACTGCACAAATCCTGTACATTTTAATTAAATGTAAGCTTAACAAAAGAATAAGGTATTTATTCTATGGGGAACAAATGATGACAGTAACAAAAGAATAAAAAAGACACACAAAAGAAAGTCAGGTAGTGAGTAAAAGAGAGGGAAAAAGGTACTGAGCCCTATTTGTGGTTTCCCAAAAGCACATTAAAACATCAAAGCGTTTCTTTTAGCCCTATTTCGGGAGTTTGTGGTCTCTGAGAATTAAAATAACCTGCGAGTATGGAGTTAAGGTCTAAAATATCCTGACATTTTTAAATAAAAAACTAACAGTCGCTCAGGACTCTGACTGATAAATAACGGCTCTGCTGAAGTGACAGACTTCTTGGAAAGAAACCAATTCTGTGATCATTGCACCCCTCGATATGAAACACCTCTTTACAAATTGTCTGAATATGAGCTCTCGTATCATTATATTTTGTCATTTTAATGCCTATTTGTGTATCTTTTTAATTTGCAATGACATGCAATCAGCGACAAGTCCACTTTTCCTAATATTAATGCGGGCTTGTATTGCAGCTTATGTTTGCCATGTCAGCCAACACTTACCCTTCTCTTTACCCCTTTTTAAGAGAGGGCGAGAGGCGGGCTGGATTTCGTAGGACAACGTGATTTGTTGCTACATACAGTCCAATAAAGTGACATGTTCCTTAAATACATAGGAATTCCTACAAATGTTGTGTTGGATAGCAGTGCT
This sequence comes from Merops nubicus, assembly GCF_000691845.1. Taxonomy (NCBI): domain Eukaryota; kingdom Metazoa; phylum Chordata; class Aves; order Coraciiformes; family Meropidae; genus Merops; species Merops nubicus. The sequence continues at coordinate 69,152 of NW_008605024.1, read as the reverse complement.
CCGTTATAGATATGCACTGTTCCAAAGTCAAAATAGCAGCTAAGCCTCAAAATATGTTGTTTTCTAAATATCTTGCCCACTTAGCTTTTCACTGTTAAAACAAAAGAAAACCAGTAAAATCTGCAATTCATATTTGCCATGAAAAATCACTAAAATTGAAGTTGATGTTCCCAGTAAATTCTTGGTCATAGTCCAGTTAAAATTTAAAGTTACAGTAGATTCACATTAGTTTAAATGACACTTGAACTTCTACACAGCTCAACATTAATTCATTATAGTTGAAATGGAAGAATCTTCAGTGGGTGAATCTTTTACAATCTGATTGAGGCTGTTACATTTTATAGGAGCCATTTTTCAAAGCAGTACTGACAGCACTCGAAGTTATTAAATTGCTGAATCAAAAGATGGACCTGCAATCGCATTTATGAACTGTGATGGAATAGCTGGGGTTGCACTGAACTGAGGTTAAGATGTTGGTGTAGTTAAGCTTCATCACACCCCTTAGTGACAGCAGTATTTACCCATGTAGTTTACTTTAATGGTCAGGAAGTGGCTTAACTCACCTCTGGATTCAAATAGATTAAGTAAGCAGTCAGAATGACATAATTATCAGTGCTGCGAGGGATTCACCGGGTAGCTCCTCACCCAGGAGACTTCCCATTCAATGGCTTGGTGCAGGCTGCACTAGAACAGATTCACGGGCACAGCGTTGATTTGGGGAGATGAGAACAGGATGATTTTCCTTCTCCCCTCCCTTGCCCAGAGCGGGGCTGCTGCTCGGTGCAGCGGTGCCGTGTCCCCTGCGTAAATTACCGCGCTCTGCGGGGAAAGGTGCCGTGGTTTGGCTGCGCGCGGGTGAAAGTTATGATCCTGGAGCTATTGTGATTTTGAAATCCAGTGGAAAATGCATGATTTGTAGAGTTATTTTGATTTTGTGCCACATCACTGCCAGGCTCCTCTTTTATCATGTCAACAAAGCAAGATTCCTGAGAGAATTAATTACTTCTACTCTATTATAAAATGTGGAGGAGCCAAGATAATTGTCATTTTATGTTGATTTTCCCTTCCTATTTTTCTGCTCTTTAGGGGGTCTTGTGAATGTCAGTGCCTACAGAGAGCACAGGAAAAGTGGGGATAAGAACCAGTCGTACCACAGTGAGCTTCCCTCTCGCCTGTGCCTGACAAAATGTGCTTCAATTGCATGTGCCAGATTTATCACGCAGCATCACTTGAAAACACTCTAATGGTTTAAATTGTTAATTTTCTTTCCCAAGGATAACCTGCCTTGCAAACTAAGATAGAGAAAGTTGTATAACATCAGCTTAGACCTGTGAAGGTGATTTGCAGCCTTTCAGCTCAACAAAATTACTTCCTGTGCTTCACAGTACAGTTCTCCACCAGACACTGCAATAGAAAAAGGATGGATGGATGGATGGATGGATAGATAGATAGATAGATGCATACCAGCAAGAGCTCAGTCTTTTAAGCCTTGGTGTTACCTTCAAATATAAATTTGGTATGCACCTTAGCATATCAAGTTGCTAGAGGCTGCAAGATGCCAAGTGCTCGTTCTTGGAGTAACACAGCTCCTAATTGTGAACTTACCTTTAAGCAAATGATCTCTGTGTTTTAGAGCCTAGTTTAGTTCTCTGTGGGATCAGGGCCTGACAGCTCTATGCTTTAGGGGAAAAAGCCCCCTTAGATCAGCTTTACTATAATTTTCTTGGCCTCTTGAGTTCAACGGAACATGTTGTTCACTAGAAATGGTTTGGAAAGTATAGTGCTAGCCTAAAATTTTACTATAGCAGTCATTTTTTTTTCTTCCTTGTTTTATCCCAAACAAGCAATGGCATAGCTATGTGTGTTAGTGATAAGGTGCTACACGTCATAGTCCAGAGATCCAATTTCAGTTTGCATAGGTGAATTTAAACCAGAGCATTTAAACTGTCTCAGCAGTATGGACTTGATCAGGCTTCCCAAGACCCATCTGGCATTAGACCCTCACCTTACTCTCGGTGTCCAGGACCCACTCTTCTCTCTCTGTGCACTGGTTGTGGTCCAAAGCTTGCTTCCCAGCACCTGCAGGGGTGCTTCAGGATGGCACTGCCACGGGGAGACAGCGGGTGCCAGAGCTCTTCTACCGTGGACACCCACAAAGCTGGTCACAGGGTGCTCTCAGCTGTCTTCTCAAAGATGACGAAGCCAACCTTGAGGCCATGCTTTGAGGGCAGAGGACTTCACTTTGTGCAGCTGTGGGCACCATTTGCATTGCTGAAGCTCCACTGTTAGTGATGAGAACTGAGAAGGAAACCTTCAATGACCCAAAACCAGACTGAGTGGCTGAGCGAGCAGTTGGAATGTAGAGGTTACAGGTATTTTAATCTGTTAATTGATTTCATCTAGAAATAATTAAGAAGTGTAATTGAGGTTTCTTTGGATGATATTTTATAGAATATCCTGCTCAGGAGAAGAAAGCTACCAAGTATTTTCTGCAGGTAACTAGGCTGGTGGCTGTGTCAGTGAGGTGTGCTGGAGAAAATGCTAGGTGGGAAATGAACGGGAAGGCAATGGCGTCAAAGTGACAGCATGGCAATTACCTCGCCAACACAAGCAGGGTATTAAGAAGATCAGCCACAGCCTTTCACACCCAGATATGTTTCATGTAATATACAATCCTAAAATTCATTACTGAAGTACTGAAATATCACCGATAGGATCTTCTATAAAAGATGTGCTAATGGCTTTTAACTGTATACTGTATTTATCCGGGCTTTTTTATACTGCATATTTTTAAAAACACATTTAAATTGTTAATAGGCTGCAGAATTGTTAAACTCAGCAATTATTTCAACCTGTAAATATGTTATTTGGAAAAAATGCAAATTGGTTTTGTTCACTTGCTCGTTTTATCTGTGTTTTCTGCCAGTGAAATCTAAAAATTGTCAAGGTATTTTTTTCCATTTAAGCTGCAATTTGTTAAAGGAACGCACTGATATTTGCCACGATACCATGTTAACAGCTTATTTTGTCTTGTAGGCATCGTGTCCAAGTCCTATGAGTGCCGACTGAAGGGGCAAGGAGCAACCTTTGTGGAAACGACGAGTCCTTTTACTGCAGCAGCACTGGGAGAGGTTTCTCCAGTTAAAGAGAAGGTCTTCCGGGGCAGCAGAGGACAGCCACAGTCAGCTGTTTTTTTATTATTATCCAAGGGTACGACGGCGACTTTGCAATTGATGCCTCTGTGGAAGAAACGGCAGCAGCTACCCTGCAGACCCTGGCAATGGCTGGCCAGATGGCCAGGGTGGTCCATATCACAGAAGATGGGCAGGTGATAGCCACCAATCAGAACGGCTCACACGTGAGCAGTGTGGTCCCGGGGCAGATACTGACCGAGCAGTTACCGGACGGTGCGACGCAGGTGGTGGTGGTTGAAGGAGCAGGAACTGATATGGAGGAGACCGTTCAAATAGATGCAGTTCCTGACTCGAGTAGCACTGTCCTGCAGCAGATAATGCAACAAGAAGTTTTAGATGCTTCTGAAGCTACAGTCCATCCTCCAGACTCCTCCTCAGCACTAGATGCCCTGCTTTGTGCCGTAACGGAGCTGGGTGAAGTGGAAAACAAATCTGGACTCCTTGAGCGATGCAGGTCTAGTCACAAAGATTTCTTGCAAATGCCAAACCCGGGGACGCCCGGTGTGCCCAGCAATGCAGGACAGGAAATACAAATGTTCCATGAAGTCCAGGAGGCTCAGGAGGGCCCCGAGCCTCTGGAGGTAGTGACGCGGGTCGTGCGCCCGTCGGCTATAATTGCCTCTCAGGAGAGAGCCCAGGCTGCCTTCAAGAAAATGGTCCAGGGGGTGTTGCAGTTTGCTGTGTGTGATACGGCCGCAGCCGACCAGCTGATGAAAGAAGGTGTCACTCAGGTCATTGTAAATGAGGAAGGGACTGTGCATATGGTAGCTAGAGAAGGCTCTCAGATAATTATGCAGGAAGCTGGTAGCCACACGCTCAGTGTCCAGAGCGAGCACATGGATTTAGTTGAGTCAGATGGGGAAATATCACAGATTATCGTCACGGAGGAAATAGCTCAAGCCATGGTTCAGGGTTCTGATGGCAACTTCTCCGAAGGTGCGACCCACTACATCGTCACAGAATTGTCACCAGACATGCAGGATGAGCCTGGTGTGTACTCCCACGCTGTGATAGAGGCAGCTGGGTCTCAAGAGATTTTGCAGGCTGGTTCTGCTATAAAAGCAGAACCTGTGTCCCCTGACACAGGAGCAGGAGAGCAGTTAACAAGCATGGTCATTTATACAGAGGGTGGCTCACAAGTAATTCAAGGAGATGATAACGAAGCATAAGGGGTGTGAAGAGCTTCATCTCCTAGGCTTGATGCCAGGCAAAGCTGGAAATTACCAGATCCGTGGAGGCGCCGTATTCCTGGAACATTTTCCATGAAACCTTCTCAATACAACATCCTCCCAGCCCGATAACAACTATACACCCTGCAGGAGCTGAAGGTCAGCTGCTAGGAGGAGTTCACTGGAGAAGATAGTACAATGTTGTTACAATAGCTCTAAGAATTATTATGTGGAATTATTATAAACCAACCATATTAGGCTACAAAAGAGGATAAAATGCCCCCCACACCAAAATAGGTGTTGTTCTGTTCATTGCTTTCTTTGTTGTTTTTGAAATGTTGCTTTATCTCAGGGTAATTCCCTGCCTTCTCTCCTTTTTTTTTTTTTAACCTAATCACAGGAGTAAAATAATTCCACTTACACATACATTTTGTGAACAGATAAATAAATGAAAAATAGACACCCACAGTGACAGGGTGAACAGGTAAGCTTACATACTGTAATGAGTGCCCTTCATTGTAAAGAAGAACAGGTGACATTTTACCTTCTAGTACCTCTTCTGTCTGAAACTACATCATCAAAATAAGTATTTTTTGCATTTAAAACACAAATTTCATAGTAGCTTACTCTTTCATGGTATCACGTAGGACTTTCCCTAAAGAAGAGCTCAAAAAAGCTACACTTCAGAAAATTCTTGTTTATACTTATTCAGGAAGAAGGACTTGGTGCCTGTAACTTCCACTTAATTTTAGAGGAGAGTTCTACATAAGAAATGTGCATTTTTTAAAAAATATATATTGTCACTGTCAGTGTTTTGCTTTTCTTACAAATAGTGCTTCATATAAATACCATTTTGCAGTTCATTTTTTGAGCGACTTCTGAAATGTTATGGGTTTTTTTAAAGAAAATTCTGACATTGACATTAACAAGTAGAAAAAAAAAAAAGGTGACCTTGTGTTTTTTGCTTAGTCCAGAATGTCAGTTATTTACTTGTGGATATACTGCAATTGGTCAGTGCAAGTTTATTTTGAAAAGATTTGTTTCATGATACAACCGCCCTTGTTTCTTTAAAAAAAAAAAAAATGTAAACTATAAAGTGGCAGGGTTTGGGGATTATTTTTTGTTTTGTCTTTCAAATAAAATGTTAGCATTAAAATGAAGCATCATGATTTTTAATATTAAGCAATAAACAGAACTGGCATTTTTTTTACAAATGCTATCTGTTATGTCTGTGCATTTTCTCTTTTCTCTTTTCCTTTCTCTAGCTCGCTAGATAGATAAAGATAAAAGAATCTAATTTCTGTAGTGTGCCTCATGCATGCTTAATATAATTGTGTGTTTGGGGTATAAGCCATGCTGACTCTAGAGATAGCTTGGTCTCCTATCATGTTTAATATCTGAAAATTATCAACTGTAAGAAAGTTGGGGTGAGCTAAAACAATAGTTCCTTCCTGAAGCAACTGTTTTAAAATGTATTTTCTGATAGAGCTGCTGAGAAAAGGTGCTTCAGACTGGGGCTTTAAGATCCTGCTGTCTTTTCCTCTCTTTTTATTATTATTATTTTTATTTTATTATTTTCCAGGAATTAAGGTTGTGTCTTTGTCAAAACCCCCAAAAAGTAAATTTCAAGTTAGACATGGAGATTCATAATTAGCTGAGTTTGACTTGCTCATCTTTCTTAAAAGTGACAGGCTGTTCACTTCCCCTTAAACACTGTCTTCAGCAAACAGTGACAGGATCAACTCCCGTTTGTTATCAGGAAAAAGGTGACCTTTACAAAATGATGGCCCTCTGCAAGACTCTCACAGATGTTCAGAAACCAGAATGTTTTTCAGTGGAAATATTTCTTCTTGATCATTTCTCCTGTTAGCTGTAGCCCCGTGGTCTTGCAGCTCGGATGCTAATTCTTGGCTGTGCTTAGTCCTGTATGGCTAACCTTTCTGCTGCAGTACAGGGTGTTGACACTGACATGCTGCAGTTTACCATTTGTGATTTATTTAGGATAAATATGTCTCAGGTGGCATTTAATCCTTCATAAAACCAGTGTAGCCTGCAGTGTCAAACCAGCAATCACATTGTATGCACAATGAAAAGAGCAGACCTTTGCATAAAAAAAAAAAAAAAACCACCATCCCCAAACAGTGGTAGGTGTTCTGTGCTTGGGAGCACTGGAGAGGACTCACTCACCTTCCGTGTGCTGTCAGTACCTGCAAGCCCAGGTTAACGACACCTCTCTGAGTGCAGCCTGATCAGGGGAGCTAATATTTTTCTAAGGCTTCTCTTTTTTTTTATTCCTTCTTCGTTTTAATGTGCACTTTAAAGTTAACTTATTAGTGCCCTACAAATGTAACATTAGAAATCAGGGGTGACATTCGTTCCTGTGCAGACAGCCTGCTTAAGGACTCAACCCCTTAATAAAGCTCTCTGCCACACACCTGGAGTTGAGCTACGGCAGCTCTCTCCCAGAGCTTAGGGAACTCACCTCTGGCATTTGCCCCCTCCTGTGCCCGAGCCCCTGGCACTGTGCCGTATCCTTGACGGGGAGGATTTAGCTGGGTGACTCCATGGATCTGCCAGGCTTTCCCCTGCCCTCTGCCCTGGGGAGCGGGGAGGGAGGCAGCAGAGAGGTGCTCAGAGTGGAGCAGCTCCTGAAGAGGACCTGAGCCCCCAGGAGCAGGAGCCCTTTGCCACAGGTGGCATCCACTGCCAGAGCACAGTGGCAGAACTTGTGGGGTGGCCCTAGGAAGTTGTGTAGCCCGGGCAGCTGTTCCCTCCTAAGCAGGCATTTTTCTGTTTGGTTGGAACACCTTCAGTTGCCTTGAGGGGCTGCACTGCAATGGAGGGGGCTGCCAAGCGTGCCATGCTCCCGTGTCAGGTGGTTCTGACTGCCACAGCCATTGGCTTAATTTCATCTTTGTTAGCCATTCTGAGTAAGCACTAACAAAGCTGGATCATGCTGTGATGATGCCAAACAGGTAAAACCATAAACATTTCAGAAGCATTGAACCAGTATGCAGGGGAAAAAAAAAAGGCAAAGAAAAACCTGTGAACAACAACCAAAAAAAGTGAACAACCAAAGATAAACAAAAAAGGGCTAAATAAAAACAAAACCAGAGGAAGAAGAGATGTTTCTAGCAAGCATTCTCACCGTCCATTTCTTAATGATACACACCTCCTGAGGCAGTGCCTCCTGACTCCAGAATTCAGGCTCCATCTTTGGGGAGAAATAGGAGGTAAAAGATAGCTGAAAACTCTATTTAGAAAAAAATATTTTCTATAACAAAACAAAAATAACCCCAAACCAAACACAACCCAAAGTGCCCCCAGCTATAGACCATTCTCCCTGACCACCAGCTGGAGGTGAGATGTGCTGGAGCCAATAGCTGATGCACCGAGGTGTGCACGTGTGGATGGGGCAGAGTGCTGCAAGCACTGCTGTCATTTATCAGCGCTGCCTTCATACCAGAAATGTTGGCTGGGAGTCCTGGAAGAAATACATGTGTGATCTTTGTGGGCAGTGAGTACGGCTTGTGTAATCCCTGTAGGATTGTTGAAGTTCTTCCACCTCAGGCTGGCCCTGAACTGGACCTGAGCTTAAACCACAAGTGAGTCCCCTTCAGAAAACCACAGGGATGGAGGGGTGGGGTTGGAGTTACTGGCAGAGCAGTGAGGAGAGCTGGTGTTGTGGTAGGCACAGGCTTCAGAGAGCAACTTCGGGGCCTTTCTCCCAATTTTACCCTGCTCAATAGACTTCCTGAGCACAAAAGTTGTAAACAGAATTAAAAAAAAAGGATGAAGACAAAACTGCTCCTGAAATTTGAAACAAAATTTGAACAAAGTTAGTTCTCGTGAAAGGATTAAGTAACAGAAAAAAAAGTCATTCATTTGGCAAAATAAAAAAGAGCTGTGAGTTTTCACTTATTTTACTGTACAATATTAGCCCATAATTTAAGATAGCACACGGCTCACTTAAACAGCCTACCCCTGTTCCATCTTGTTGAAGAATACAATTCGTTTTCTACTCCTCTAGGGTGATATCATTTTATATGAAGAAAAAAGTTAGCTCAGATGGCAGTTATATGTTTCGGAAGCACCTTCTAATCAGGGATTGGTGATTCATTATTAGCTTCAGCAGGCGATCCATCTGACATGTAAGGGGAAAAAATTAGCAGCTGTCACTGCATGATGAGTTAATTTCCTGATAGGCCTGACACTGAAAAGCCATTTGGAGACATGGAGATGGCTGATGAGAAAACCTGGTGCTGGTTTATAATTGGAGGGAAAGAAAGGGCAGAGAGAAAGAGGGAGGTGGGGGAGGGACGGAGGCTAATCTACAAGTGGGGATGGATGTTTGTGTGTTTACTAAGTGGACTACTTCCCAAGAGCCCACGTTACCGTGGGTGTACACCTCGCGGTTGAGGAATAAGGACCGGGGCCTTTCCTTTTCCTTCTGCCTCGTGTCATTATTTCTCGTCGTCTGTAATTAGTCCTCCAGACAGCTTTACACTCACTCCAGCCCGGGTGAACGGTGTACAAGCACGCGGTTGGGTTATCTGACGGTGACATTGAAACCTGACATTTCAGTGGAAAGGGGAGAAAATGACGCTATCCCTTTAATGGTTCTTGCTGCAATTTTCTTAATTGCAGCTTGAGATTTCAATCAATCATACAAAAATAAACTTCTCTGAAACAAATATTGCTAAAACTTCTGAGGGCACCATTGCGAATGATGAAAGGGTGTGCAAAGAAACCTTGCAGAGTACAAGGAAATACACTCTTCAAAATACATAAGCAGATGACTGTCTGTTTACCCTTTGTGAGAATGGGATGTAAAACCATGAAGAAAACAGGCATGCAAGGCCCAATGGAACCCACTGTGGAACCTGCTTATGTCTGTGTTAGGGACAGCAGCCCTGAGCCCTTCATACATAATAAATAAATTAATAGAAGGCCCTTGGCCAGAGACTAATTTTTCTTCTGTGGCTGTGCAGGACAGGTACTTCTTTAAAGGACTGCTCGTATTTATGTAAATAAGGTATTTAGTACACCCAGCAAAGGAAGACAGGCTTTTCTTTAGCTGGAAAAAAAAAAAGAGAGATCATGATGAATATTTAAAATTTTATGTTTCAAAATGGTAGAATATAATGGGATTTTCATTATAATCAGAAGACAATTTTTTAATTGGGGACAGCATGAAACGTTGGCTTCCACCAACCTCATTTACACAAAACCAGCTTTGCCTTTTTTCTGTTAGGGTCTCCTTAAATAATGGTCAAGAATTCAGGGGCAGTGGTGGAGGAGGGAGATCTACAGCAGGCAGGTAAATCCAGTGTGTATCACACAACTGAAATGTGATAGACAACTAGTCCATGAGCTAGGATTGCGTTCTGCAACATAACAGGACACCTGACCTTGTTTAAAACACATTCTTGTCCTCTGGCAGCAGCACATTTATCAAGGCTGTGTTGAATGACCAGTGGTAACATGTAGCCCTGCCCTGCAGGTCAGCATTAACTGAGGACCATCAGGTCTGGGGTTTCTGATTAGTAGGAGTAGCAATCCCCTGGGACACAATAGCTTAATTCTGGGGTGGCTTTTCTTCCATGCTCCCCCAGCCTCTGATCACTCTTACTGCTTTGGATCCTCATTCCTTATTGCAGCTTTTCTCTTTGTTGGTTCAGCTTCTGGAAGGTCCTGCACACAGACTCCTGTCACTAGTTTGTTGAAGTGCTGGGGTTAAACCCCAGCCCTGAATGAGGGTGGGCACGTGGATGATGTCCACAACCAGGCAAGAAAGACCCTCCTGATTGGTTTTCACCTAGAGTCTGGCCAGCCTTGGGTGGGAACTGATGAGATCACCACCAGGTGCCCCCACCTTCCACATTAACTTGGAGGTGGGAAAGAAGCCACCTCTATAGGAGCTGACTCTGCTTCCAATGGGGCTGGGAGGTTTGTCTATACAGTGGGTGTGTTGTGTGGGGATTCTGGTTATTGAAAGGGGCTCTGACTCTTCATGGCAAGCAGAGCTCCCAGGATGGCAGGGCCAGAACATGAAGTTCTCTGAGTCCTTGCTATATAACTGTGCTCATGGCCTGGCTGCTGCCATCTCCCATGGCTTGGCTCCTGGGCTGGCTCACTCCATTCTTCACATCCCCTGTGGTGGGTGAGTGCATTGACTTGTTCCTCCTCTGGCTGTCTGGCACTTTGGATCTCTGGGGTGTGATGTGGGAGTGGAGGGAGGATTTGGCCTGCCAGTCTGACTGTTGATGATAATATCACTCTATATTGGGCAAGCGGTCAGCAGATTTGTCATGTTTGGGAGTGACCTATCTGGATATGCAGAGAGCAGGATAATGGGTGATTGGTTTCTTATCTGTGTAGGGATGCATCTCGTGTTATGCAAATAGCTACAACGTGACTTAAGAATAATATCATTCATGCAATGGTCAACAATGGTCAACAGACAGATTTTGAAAGGCATCCAGCTCCTTGAGAAGGCTGGTTGGGTGAGTTAACTTGTTACCAGGGGACATCTGGTCAGACAAAGAAGAGAAGATTGAGTGAATCCAAGTGCAGGAGGCAGAGCCTTTGATTCTTAGTATGCTAGGAACCAACCTCGATAAAGTGCTCCTGAGAGCAGAAATGGAACCAAGTTACCAGGAACTGTAGATATGCCTGCTCACACTTAACGGAGTTCTGCACACCAGAGCTGAGGGGCAAGGAAGAGACAAAATGAGAAAACAAAACTTGGTGCCTTTCCAGCACACACCCACAACCCCAGTCCAGCTCCCTTTCCTTCTCTGTTCTGCCCACTCCCTGACCAGTGCACAGGGCAGAGACAAGCAACTTGGGAGCTGCATTCAGCTGATCCAGCTCTGCCACACAGGACACAGAATCTGGTTTGGAGATCTGACCATAACAATTGTTGTGCTGCAGGTGGCCCCAGGTCAGGAATGGGCTTCTGACACCTCCAAATTCCTGCGAGGGGAGATACGCCCAAAGAAGGCCCATGGTAGGTGTGTGCAGGTAGGACAGAGGGTCACCAGGGGAAGGAATGGACTCGTTTCTCTTGCCAATAAGGTCTTTGCTGCTGGCTGTCTAGTGGTGAGAGAGTTTCGGGACTTTCTCCCAGATTCTGCTAAACTTCAATCTGCTGATGTGCTCCTTTGTCCCTGGGAGTGTAGAACAGGTTTGTGTTTTCTGCTCAGCATATGGTGGTGACTGCTGGTGTTTGGTAACTGTGAAATCCAGATGCCCAGCTCCAGGAGGATTTTTCTCTTGCTAGGGACATCTGGCCATCCTCTCTCAGTTTCTTCTTCTCAGTTTCGCTTGTGGTCTGTAAGCCTTGCCCGTGAATTTGCAAAGCGGATCACTCCACTGATCTATCCTTCTGCTTTCATCCAAGGTTAAGGAGGAGTCAGCAGAGGGAAGCCTGGGGTTGTCTGACACCTGGGCACCCAGATAGTGATGTCTATGTCCCAAGCCCACTGCCTGCTCTTGCCAGGGCAGCAGAGGGGCCGAGGCTGCTGTGGCACATTGAACAGAAGGCAATGGCACTGTCGGCTGGCAGCAGCCTGGTGGGGATGGCAGGTGAGGGGAAAACTGGAGGGATGCATCTGAGACACCAGGACAGCTGCCTTGCTTTGGCTAAGGGCAGCTAGATGCTGTCTGGGGGTGCTTCTGCTCAGACTCCTGACCTAAATCCAGTTGCAAATTGTGATGATAAAACTTAGGGACAGCAGGTACTGCAGATATTTAGAGCAAATGGAAGCAGGAATTTCCAGGAGCGTTCCTGTCTGGTAGCTTGGTGCTTGGATCAATGAGAGAAATTCAATGACCTGGGAGAGCCTCTGACTCCCTTTTTTACTATTTTCTCTCCATTCCACGAGCGAGTTTCTGGTTGCTGCCAGTGAAGGTCTGGCTGTGAGGGGAGCAGCCTTGCCGTGTACCCCGTCATCCTGCCGCCTGACCACTCTGCTGGGGAAGCTGCGTCTTGCTGGGCTGGGCTGTGAGCTGTGGTAGATCGATGATGTGGACAAAAGCCTGCTGCTGAGGAGCAGGAGCCAAGTCTTGGGCAACGTGCCTGTTGAAGTCATCAAGAGGAGATAACCAAACTCATTTGCTCTAGCAGTCTGTTCGTATCTGACTCCAAGAGACAGTGGACAAAGTGCTAACACAGCAGAATTGTTGTGAGTCTGATCTGCACTGGGCCCTGGGTGTTCCTCGTTCCTTGTGTCCCATTTGCTGAGCCTTCCTACTAGAGAGAGACCAAAAATGGCCCTTCTGCAGTAGCGAGCTCCCTGTAAAGAGGTGGGCATCCATTTCCACAGATGGCGTGCAGGGGCTCACTCAACACGCAGCTCTGCAATAATTTGTCTTGGTGCTTTAGTGGGTGGCCCCGTGCCTAGTTTATTGTGTGCTGTTGAAAGTCTGCTCCAGAGGCAGGATGAGTCATTTTCTCTGGACATTTCTTCTGGTAGTTGTCACTCTAGTATTTGAGTGCTTCCCAACCCTTCACAGCTTTGTCCTCCTTTAGCCCCACTAAGGTATCATGAGGAGATATTTTTCTTCTTTCACAAATGGAGAATGACAGAGTGCAGAGAAAGACGTCCAAACTTTTGGGAGCCTCGTTTGAGCTAACATAGGTGTTACCTTTCCAAAGCTCTTAGACTTCACTAAACAGTGAAATATCCCCGGTATGTGACCATCACACCACCTTTCTAATTCCTCATCACAGCCTTCGGTGTTTCTCCTGGGAGTGCACTCAGCATGTCCACAAACCAGATACCGGGGCTGACGTGGACACTGGGCAGAAAAGACCATTTCTGGGTTAGCTCTGCTGCGCAACATCTCTTCTCCTGGCCTCTGACTGTTCTTGCTAGCTTTGGGGGGGTTCTGCTGCTGATAGTAATAGCCAGTTTCCATTTCTGTCCATGAAGCATGGAGCTCACATGGCTATTAACCCCATGCAGTATCGTTGCCTGTATGTTTGTCTCTGCTGGAGCTTGCACAAAGGAGAGCCAGGCTTTGAGCACTCCTGCTCGGAGAGCCTTAGCTGGCCTGCCAGCCATGGCTGCTCCTGGAGCACACACACCAGCCACGCAGCAGAGAGCTGGCCCGTGGGGCATGTGGCAGCTCACGGGGCTTTCTGTGCCTGCCCTCCCAGGGGGTGAGCACAGCTCCCTGGGGGTAGCTGGTGGGCAGTCTGCCTGCCTGGTGCACAGTCAGCATTCTTTCCCAGTGAGGGGCCAGCTCTGCTCTGCTGGGCACAAATGTGTGCAGGCTCGGAGCCCCGTGTGGGAGACCTGCTCTCCTCATCCAGGCAGGTTTCTAAGGAAGCCCTTTTGATAACCACTCTGAAAGCTTGCTGAAGTGAAAATTAAACTGCTTTAAGTCCTGTTATGGAAACATCCCCCTCGCAAGCAAGAGCTGGATTTCAGTAGTTGCCACCCAATAAATAGGTGGGCTTGGTTCTGATGTCAGACCAGCTTTACCTCGTGCATGTCCCCTGATGTCTGGTTCTCCAGTTATGAACTGCAGTAACTGTGATCACTCAGGCTTTATGTTCACTAGCCGTGGGCTGCTTTATTAACGAATCTGCATCCCATCTTCAGTTTTTCACAATCTCATCAAATCTCTTCCAGATTCTGTTTACATGAAATTTTGTCTGCAGCACACTTTTATAATAGCATCCAACTTGGAATTCCTGATTCTGCACCAGTTCCTCAGATCAGGTCCTCAGTATACCGAGTAACAACATGTTCCTGAAATAAAAGAAAAACGAAAACATGAGAGCTCTCAGCGAAGTGCAAAGAAGAGCCCTTGATTTCTAGGTGATACTGTCCTCCCAGGCTGGGAATAGGCTATGGGCAGACAACCTTGTTTCAAAATCTTGCCTGTGTGTGCCTGTATGTGTGTGGATGTTTGGAAACTAGAATTGCCTTCCTGTGGGCACTTTAAAAAATATAATGTACTTTTCTCCTTAGCATTGTACATTCTCTGTTTTGGGCACATGGGTTTTATGAATATTTGGCTTGACTGACTAAAGACATCAATGTGACGTGATGCAATGTGTTATAAATGTCTCAGATCAAATGCAGAATAGGGAGAAAAAGCTTTAGAATAGAAGTTTATTAAAAACATACAGTCTATTCTAAACAAAAAAAAATCACTAATGTTCCCCTGTTGCATCAATGCCAGAACATTATGTTTGCAAATAAGAATTTAGCACTACAAAGACAATGCCCTAGATTAACTAAGATCCTATTTCACAAAACCCTATGGCAATAGTCTGCAACATCAGTCACAGGAGAAGATATAACACAGACACATTTGTGCCCTTATGCAGCTGAACTGAAACAAAACAAAGAGTGAATTAGGTTGAATATCTTACTGTGTGCAACGTATTGTACAACAAGGCACCTTTGGGAATGTGTCACAGGGTTTGGTAAATTGAAAACAAAATAAACAGATCTATGGGAATAAATAACATCATATTAGATGTCTGCTGCATGTAGACTACATTAGCTTACAGTCACAATCAGGCTCCAGTTTTCCCACTAGTTTTCAGTGCCTGTGAAAAGTAGATGATGTGAAACCCCTGCAAAGGGATGGTTAGAGCTGGGGGCAGAGGGAGGACACTGCCACCCTCCCCTCTCCCACACGTGTGCACACACATACCCTCTCCCCTTCTCTCAGCTCCACACAATTTCAGGCAGGTGAGAGACCTGTTCATCCCTTGCTGCTTTGCGCACATTAAGTCCACGTGGCCACTTCAGGACCAGTGCTCTGAGCGAGGTGTTACCCCTGCTGTGACGGTCTCCCATCACCACGAAGGTAAGAGGAGGGCACTGGCCTCCCTGGTGGCCTCCAGCCCGATGAGTGTGGCTGCCCCGGCCGGCATCGCTCCAGGGGCTCCTGCAGCCCCTGCCAGAAGCACCAGCGGCTGGTGGGGTTTGGTGTGCCCAGGGAGAGGGATGAGGCACTGCAGGGACACCTGATCCTGATCCAGCCGTGAGATGTGTGTCTCGAGGTAGCTGTGGGGAGGCAGGTACTTCGCTGAGCCCCATCTCCAATTACACCCAAATTTAGCTGAGGTATTGAAGGCGTTTTTTTATTGCGAAGCCATGTGAGGCCAAGGTCTGCTTCCAAGTACGTGGGTGAAACCCAGCTGATTTCAGTGAGATTGCTTGGATGAACTGAACTTGAAAGATCAGGCCATATTTATCTCAGCAAAAGTTCAAGCTAATTCATTTTACCTCCCTTTCTCTCTCTATTTTGCTTAGCTTATAGCTGAGTAAAAGGAGCACATATCTCAGAGATGGCTTTTTAAATATAAAATTCTCTTTATAACCCCAGACCAATATGTCATTCTGTGATTACAAAAAATGTACTCTTCCCAAAGAAAATCCTTCTGAAGCAAACATTGGCTTTATCCCGTCTGAGATCAAGCACCAGCCTTTGCATTCATGTATATCAGAAAAAGGCACAGATCTACAACAGAGCAAAACGATGGCCTCCAAATTGTCATTATTCCAGTCAAAAGCCTATTTCTTCCCTTTGAGTAGCAGTGATAAGCCCTGAGATGAAATGCAAAAATAACAAGGGACACAGAGAGAAAATGATATTTTAATAACTTTTTCGTCTGAGCACTCTCAGGAGATGAAGAACTTTGATGATGAAGTTGGAGAAAATTTTAACATTCAGGTAACTGATATTCTGGACTTTGCTAACTAAACTCCTTCTGGCTTGGGGGGGGATCAGGTCCCTCTTTGCAGACCTGAGTTCAGATCCACTAGTGGCCCTTTTCCAGGGGTTGAGGGATGCCTCACATGGCACTGCTGGGCTGTGGCTAGCTAATGTCCTTGTCATTCTTACTTCCTTCCACCTTTGCTTGTAAGAGGCTGTTTGAAGGCTACTAGTATTTTTTTTTTTTAAGGTTTGCCCAGGGCTGGGTGGGTTGACTGTAGACATTCTTAACAGCTGGGTTTTGTTATATAACTTTTGAAGTGTATTTCTCATGAGAAAGAACAGAAAAAAGGGTCCTCTTTTGGATACCCACTCCCTTGTATGTACACGTATAAAGTTCCCCCTCACTGTCTCAGAAACTGGAGGGCCTGTAGCTGACCTTATCTGCAGATCAATATTGTCCCCTTTGGGTTCCTGAACACGTTCAGGCATTTTTAATTTGATTTCTCTATTCACACAGACATGACGAGATGAGAGAAGGATGGAGCTGACAGTTCTCATAATCAGCACTCATTTTCTTTCACCAGTGTGTCAAAATTGCATTTCCTTATTTCCTTCCATTAGTATTTCACCCGTACTCTCTGGATCCATAGAATCCAGGCTGATTCCAGCACGGTGGACTAGGACCAGCTTTGGGGGGTAAGCAGGTACGTACACTGTGGCCACAAGCCATGCTGCTGAAGCCCATGTACTTGTTCAGTGGCTACCAGACAGCTGTGCACTTAGGTGCTCTGTGGGGCTGGGGTCTGGCACGCTGTGCTTTCACCAATCAGTGTTTAGACAAACACCAGAGCTAGATGTCTGGTGGGGATGGAGCTCTGCAATCCTTCATGGGTGGAGAAGGAGGAAAGCCCAGCTCCCATCGGCTAGATTTTGTGCAGCCTATTGCCAATTTTAACTTCCCATGCCCCTAATTCTACGCCCTGCACTTTCTCTGTGTTGTGACCAGATTCACGACTCACCCAGCAGCATACAGTGTTGCTCAGGACTGGGCCTGTGTGTCTCTGCTTAACCCCCAAGGGACTCCAGTTTGGGAAAAGGGAAGGAGGTACAAGCTCCTGCTGTAAGAACCAGAGGCCTCCTTCAGGTAGTAGGGAACCAATTGTCCATCCTTCCTGGTGTCTTCCCATCCAAAAAATTGTAAACTCATCCTGATGGAGCTTGTTTGAGGCAGCACCAGCTGCACCAGACGCAGTGTGATGGCCCTGTGGCCTGAAGAGCAGAAGGGGGACTAAGGGGAGCAGTGGTAGCAGAGATGATGCCAACCACTGGGGTGCAGGAGATGCCCGCCTGGAGGTGCTGGGTGGGGGGAGCCCTCCCACAGCCACCACAGGTCTCTCCAGACCCATGGGGGAGGCTGCAGCTGGATGGTGGCCGCTCTGTGCATGAGCGAGCTGGCCCTTGGCGAGTCCTGTGGCTAGCTTATCAGACGTGCAGGGCTGGCTGTGGCACGCTGGCCGCTGGCTTTGCAGCGTGCAGGTCACAGCACAGCTGTCAGACTTGGCTTTACTCCTTTCTCCAGCTAGGAAGGGTTGAGGTCTGCTGGTCTCCACAAAACTGTGGGGCTGAGAGTGAGACAACCCCCAGCAAAGGAAGCCAGTTTGTATTTTAGCTTCCCAGAGGGCAGAAGGGAAGCTGGACTGTGGGTTTCTTAATTTTGGGAAGGTCTCCTTCCTTTGCAGGCTGAGCACTGCCTGTCCCACTGGGGCAGTGCTTGGCTGCGCTCTGGCAGAGCCATGAGATTGCTGCCAGCACAGGGACCTGGTGCCATGTCCACCTCACACCAGCACTGTCACCTCCTCATGGCCATGAAACTCAGATCCACCCTTCTGCCACGGAGTGAAAGCCAAGGCACCAAAATGCTTTCACCTCAGGAGTGCCAGAGGGGGAACCTGCCCATCCTCCCCGTGCCCTGGGAGGGGAGAGCACCTTCCGTTCACATGGAGAGCGTGCCTCAGGAGCACTGTTACACCTGGGCAGATGTTCGTGGGGGTTGGACTCCTGCCTGCCCGAGTCCCCACGGGCAGCCAGCTCACTGTGTCCATAACAGGGAAGCACAAACAAATCACAGATGTTTTTCCCTGCTTCAGGACTGTGGCACGGCCAGAGGGGTTTCTGGAGACCACCCCTGCAAATTCACCAGCAGTGCCCTCAGGGCTGTCCCATCAGAGCTATGATGGACACATGGTCACTGACGGTGTTGTGGGGCTTGGCTCCTCACTAAGGCTCTTGACAGGTCACCACGACATGGCACTGCAGAGCAGCAGCACTCGTGTGGCTGGACAACATGGGCCCCCTCCACGGCCACTCTGCTCCCTGATACCAGCCTCAGTGAAGGTGGTGTGATTTGGCTACACAGGCCGTCTGCAAGACGTATTTTTAAAGCTCATGACACCAGAAACTACATTTCTCCTCCCTTATCTGCAGGTTAACACCACTAACACTGCCTGTGAGTGTGAAGGAGACCTGGATGGCTGCACACTGTCTCCATCTCGGGATGAAAACCTTAAAGTCCTACCTTCAGTGAGTCAGGAGGTGACTATTTCAAAAGCACTTATGAAACTTAGGAGCCTAACTAGTGTTTATTTAAAGTAACATTGTCACTTGAGAGCTAAAGTCCTCCTGAGTGTTTCCAAACTAACCAAGCTAAAGCTGTGTCTGATGAACCTAACTGAGACCAACAAGGTCCAACAACCCTGGCTGTCCGTCAACCTGCATTTAAACAGATGAGAGAAAAGCTCTTGCCTGGAGGAGGGACATTATTTGGGGTGCTCTCAGCTCTAGATTTCATGTGAGCAATTTGCATACTGCTCTCAGTTTTCAGTACTGGTGCCAAAGAATTTATCCTTCCCCAAACCATGCAAAAGGTAAATATTCATAAAACTTCTGTGTGCAAAGGCAGCAGAGAGAATTCAAATGTGTCTGGGAGGAATCTCTTTTATTTTCCTCAGGTACAAATAAAGCACCCCCATCCCCTAGCTCCCTCTAGCTCTCCTTTTAAATCTCTTTTTAATGTCTTGCTTTTTACTGCTAATCATTTTTCCCCTTTGCTAATGATGCTAACCTTAGAGCCTGCTGCAAACTGACTTGTTTCATGTCAGCTTCTCTCTGTTGCCCACTTTTGTTAAGCCACAAAGCAGGTTTCAGTCTCTTCAACATCAGCTATTTCTCTGACTTGAATATTAGTTGCCTGTTTCAAAGGCATCTCCAAGCCCACGGTATTTCTGCAGCGATACCTCTGTTACTGTCTGTCGTCGGGATACGCTGGGCTCCTCTCCTGCCTCTGCCAGCCCCCGCTTCCTCCCTTCCGATGTGGCAAAGTCTCTCTCTGCTCTAATAGCTCTCCTGAGAGCGGGGTGAAGCAGGTCTTCGCAGAGGCCTGTTAATTTTAAAGGACAAGCTTTCTATATTAGCACCCCTGTGGCAGCCTGCTCCCTGCGCAGCGGTGTGTATCCCCACCATTTACCCGGGATTAAAGCGCACGAGGACCCAGCCCGCTCCCCATCGGGAGCTGCTGGAGGATGCCAGCCCTGGTTCCCACCTCCCTCCCGCTTCAGTGGGCACCCACAGGTGGCCCCAGTCAAGGCCAAACCCACAGAGGGGGAGCAGGGTCCCCATCGCCCAACTGGTGCTGACCCACGAGGTGTGGGCAGCGCAGGGAGCTGACGGAGGGGGTCTGCTTTTGTAACGGAGGCTGCGTCACAGCTCTCCTTCCCTTCCAAAATCAGCTTCTCCCAGGTGCTGGGTTCTGGGAGAGCTGGTTTTATTGTCTGCAAAGCCCTATCGTCCTATGTCAAATTCTTTTTTTCTGTGCAGTTTGTAAGGAGCCACAGAGATATAATTGTAAGTGTGGCAACATTTGTACTCACTGGGCAACTGAGACCTTCTCGGGGGCTTGGAGTAACGGGGAGGAGGTTTCTCTCTGCGGATAAAAGATTGTGAAATGGTAACTGTTTAGCATAAATGATGTCTTCTGGCTCACTAATCACCTCTCAGTTCAAAAGACAGAGGTCTTACCCCGGCACTCCTCCATCGGGCTGCGGCACTGGTGCAGAGCTCCTGCTCCCCTGCATCAGGCTGAGCAAATCCCTCCGAGAGGCTGACCCCTTAAATTGAAATCAAACACTTGAGGCTTGCAATGAGGGGCAACTTTTATCTCTTTCTCTTTGAGACATTCCTCCCCTTCACTATCCCCCCACCCGCGGGCTTCCTTTTGCAAAAGAGTGAGAGGAAAAAATAAGAAAAATGGTAGGAAAGAAAAAAGTCTGGCTGGTGCAAAGGGAGAATTTGCAGTTATTGCTAATGTTAGCACTTCCCCTTGGTTTGGTTTTTTTTTTTTTTTTTTTTTTTTCCTCTTCTTGCTTCCCTGGCATACAGGTAAAATAACAAAATAAATCCCACAAAGGGCTTTCTGCCAGGCTGCCTTTGGAAGTTTGCTTAAGTGGCCTTAAGTAAGATAATAAGCAAGGAGTGTGAAAAGAGGAGACTTTGTCTTTTCACATTAGCAGCAGCCCTGTTCAAGTGGCAGTATCTATGAAAATGCTGTTCAGCCTTTAATGAGACTACAGTGTGTTAGTGTACCAGTCTAATTAATCCCATATTTTCACACAGCATAATTACTGAGCCGGGGCTGAATTATTTGGCTACTGGAGGTGGAGCAGTGCCTGCACTGTCCTCTGTCTCTGCTCCTCACAATTTATTATGCTATACAGCAAGACACCATTGAAACCTCCTAGTATAGGACTATCTGTCATCTCTACATTATCAGTAAAATACACTACCTTCCATACTGTGCTACAAGGGCTTTAGCAAATTGCTATTTTTATGGGATATGATAAAGGAAATGCTACCTTATGTTCAAATTTTTAACTGTCTCGTGTATGGAATATACGGTGGCGCTT
>NW_008605024.1:18093-48079 GCF_000691845.1 Merops nubicus | reverse complement strand
CCTCTGTTGCATGGCTGCAGCCAGCCTGGCTTCACCCTGCGACTTGGCTCCCACCCAGACCCTCTTGGTGCTCTGCTTCCTCTCCTTTTCCTTTTATTTTTATTTATAGTTTTATTTTTCTCTTTTTCTTTCTAGTTTTTTTCATTATGTTCTCTCCTTCTCTCTCTCCTTCTCTCTCTCTCCTGCTGTCACTGCATCTCAAATGTGTTCCCGTCCTTCTGTCCTTCATCTTCTCCTTCTCTCTTTCTTTCTCTCCTCCCCTCTTTTTCCTTCTCTCTCTCTTTCAACTCCTTTATCAATCCATCACCTCTATACTTCCAGAATCTCCATCTTTCCCAGCATCAAGCTTTCTCATCCCTTAAAGTCCTTTCTCTCCCACCCCTCCTACTTTGTGTTATTCCTTGAAACGTATTTTTTGCACATTATTATTCACCTCTGATATATGATCTTGCCATTTTGGAACTGGTAGAGCCCCCCCCCCCTTCTTTCCCATAGGAGTTCAGGGAGATTTGTGGTTTAAACATTTACTCACTTGCTAGTGTTTCTGTGACTGGTTTAATAGTATCTTTTTAATGGAAGGCCAAACACTACATTAACTATATGGAACTCTTTTAAAATAATTCTTTTCAACAAAAAAAAAAGAAATAAAGAAAAAGAGGGTTGTACCCTGTAAATTTTAAAACCAGCCTTAACAGTACATAAGGCTGTTTTGTTATTGTGTATGGTTTCCATACGTGCATCCTGAGATATATGGATGTACGTATACCCAGGCAAAGTGAGATCTCAAAATAAAGAAAACCACATGCTTAATAGCACAAGCAGGAAAATTGCTTCCCCAAGTTTTTAACCAAATAGTGGCCTCCAAGACTTGAGTCCTTTTCTATGCAGCCTTAAATCTAACGAATTCAAGGAGCAATGAAGTGAATTTCAGTACACCTTTGCTGATACAGCAATCAAGTATTGGATGTGACGCTCTGAAGCTCTTCCATGTGTGCAGAAGGGAACCCAAGCAGCTTGCACTGCCCCCCAGATTAGTGATGCCACGCAGGGTCTTTTGTGAACCATCCTGGGGCAGCTGAAAGTATCCCAGGTTCAAGGGTTAAGCATGGTTAAATGTTAACAAACCTCAGCTTAACCAGCCTTTGCAGGCCTGGCAGGCTGGCTAATGGGCAGCACAGCTTCTGTGGGGATCCGCTCTTTGGAGACTGGTCTCTGGTGGGAGCTGGGTCTGCCCGCTCCCCTGTGGGGCAAAGGAAGAACCCATGTGTGCACACTTACCCCCTGCAGAGATCTGGGGTGCTCTGTGCACCTGGACGGGCTTTGTGCAGATTTGTTTGCACGTGTTCTGCCATGTGGACTATCCTGATAGAAGTGTTGGTGTTGGTGGACAGCCGGCTGAACACGAGCCAGCAGTGTGCCCAGGTGGCCAAGAAGGCCAGTGGCATCCTGGCCTGGATCAGAAACAGTGTGACCAGCAGGAGCAGGGAGGTGATGGTGCCCTGGACTCGGCACTGGTGAGACCACACCTTGAGCACTGTGTCCAGTTCTGGGCACCACGGGACAAGAAGGACATGGAGGTGCTGGAGCAGGTCCAGAGAAGGGCAGCGAGGCTGGTGAAGGGTCTGGGAACATGCATTGTGAGGACCAGCTGAGGGAACTGGGGTTGTTTAGCCTGGAGAAGAGGAGGCTGAGGGGAGACTGCATTGCTGTCTACAGCTACCTGACAGGAGGTTGTAGTGAGGTGGGCATTGGTCTCTTCTCCTGGACTACAAGCAATAGGACGAGAGGAAATGGGCTCAAGTTGTGCCAGGGGAGGTTTCAACTGGATAATAAGGAAGAATTTCTTCACTGAGAGTGGTCAGGCACTGGAGCGGGCTGCCCAGGGAAGTGGTGGAGGCATCATCCCTGGAGGGGTTCAAAAAACGAGTAGATGCAGCACTTGAGGCTATGGTCTAGTGGTTAGGGAGATGTTGGGATGGCTTTTGGACTTGATGATCCTAGAGGTCTTTTTCAACCTGTGATTCGACTCGATTCTATTCTATTCTATTCTATTAGATTCGATTCGATTCGATTTCTATTCTATTCTGTGTTTCAGGACTGTGAAAGGGAAGTTCAAAGCAAACAAGCTTTTTGAGAGCTGTGGGGCACTGCTAAAGCCTGGCCTCCCCTGGCTCTGCACCTGGAGAGCTGCCTGTGTTGAGGACAAGGGCTCTGCGTGGAGCCTGGGTAGGTGTTGTGTGGAGACACAGACCACCACATGCTGCAGCCACACCTCACTCACAGGCCACTTGCTTCAGAAATGAGGACCAAGGCTTCAGGAAACCAACACTAGGCTGGCTCTGGCTCTAGAAATTTGCAGGGGATTATGCATGGTAAGCCTGAGAAGCCTTATGGCTGTCTCATTTTCCAAAAACTGAAGCAATCAAATCACCCAAAGGTGTCTCAGGTTGTTGGTTCTTTCGTGTGACACCAAAAATCACTGGTGACTTTTTAAATTCATGTCTGTACCATATCAGTTCTTCTATGCAAATACACCATGAAGTTTACTCCCTGTCCTTGCACCCATGGCTTTTGCAGTAGGGCTCCTTCCCCATCACTATTCCTGTCTATCAGGATGTCCTCTGCTACAAGCCATCTCTTTTCAAGGATTTGTCAGAGCTCTCCTCATTTCCACTTTCCTTCTCACTTCCATCTGCTCCTTGCTGCTCCTTGGGCTGAGCTTTAAACTCTCTCCCATCACTCATTGTTACCCTGACTCTTCATTTGTCGTCTTTGAACCTGTGCAACCATCCAACTCCTAAAACTGACCTGCTACAGCCTTTTTTTTTTCAGCTTCCTAAAAACGTGCGTTGAGTTAGTCCTGATTTGTTGTATTTCCGTGGCCACCTTTAAAACAGTAACACGGACCAGTGTTTGGTTGCAGAGGTACTTGGTTATTTCCCTGAGCTCACAGGAAAGCCCTCTCAGAATGTGACATTTCAAAAACATGAGGTGGCACCTCAGGGTCATGGTTGCTAATGCCAACCATGCTGGGTCATTAAACTGCTCTGCTGGGGTCTGCTTTGGGCTGGAAGCTGAGCCAGGGACAGGGAAAACGCATTCTGCTGCAGCTCCATGGAAGTCCCATGCCAAGCATGTGGGATGTACACTTTGCAGGTGACTGTTTTTAGTGGCCTCCCTACTGCTGCCAGCTCCTGTCTGCTCACAAAGAGCAGTCCTGCTTAAGGTGGGCCACCTTGCTGCTTCTTTTTTTTGTTCTCCTTCTTGTCTTTCTGTAACTTTTTCTTCCATTTCTGCTCTTGCTGTGTCAAACCCTCCGTGCCAGGCTCCCCGAGCTCATGAGCACCTCTGCAAGTTACCCAATCTTCAAGAACTTTAAAAGAAAGAGCTGGGATTTAATATTAGGTGCACCAACTTACTATGACATGTTCAACCTTTAAAAAAATGAATGATTTCTTTAAAAGGTTGGATGTCTCATACTAGCATCAGAACAAGCAACTTGGGGTGGGGAAAAAAAAGAAATCAAAAAGCACCACAAATAGAGAAATGAGGAAAAAAAACCAGGTGTGTGCTAAAATGATATGGAGAAAATTAATTACTGGAAGTCTTGGTATAAATAAGACATTACATGACCCCTTCTGCCAGTGGGGGATCTCTGGAGGTGACAGACAAGTAAGGCAGAGTCTTAATGAATAGCCTTTCCCTAAGATTCTCTGCTGTGGGCTCAGCATAAACCTTTGCATAAAAGTGGGAGCCTGTGAGCAGTAGGAATTATTTATTTTAAATGTGCTGCTCAGCAAAATATGGCAAAATTCCTATTCCCAACCGGAAGAAAATCATATTTCATGGCTGTAACACCATTAAGCAGGATACAGTGATTGGCAGTGGGGAATAGGGGAGGGAGGGACACCCGCCAGTGGGGGGAAGGGGGCTTTTGCCTGTGAGGAGGTGGGACCTTGCTGGGTGCCTCCCTGAGTCAGGCTCTCGATGCTGCCATCTGGCAGAGAGGAGCAAAGTAGAGAAGCAGAGGGGAAGAGCCTCCACTGGAGGACAGAGATGGGCTTTCCCCAATGGAAACAAACACTGACCTTAACAGGGGTGAACCCAGCAGGGTGAGAGAGATTGCTCTAAAAAGGCAAGAGCCTTTTAGTGGAGGATGGGAGCGCTGTTAAAAGCACTGGAAGAAGTCCTATGGTGACTGCGGAAAGGTTAAATTGGTGGCTCGGGCCATGGCCCAATATAGGTGACCAGAGGCTGCTGGGTGTTGAGCACTGCAGAGGAGAGGTTCCTTCGTAACGTGGGTGGGGGAAGGAGCAGGCACAGCTCTCTCCACTGTCACCTGCACTAAGCAGGCTGCAGAGCTGGGGAAGCAGATGTGACCAAGGGCTCTCATACAGGTCTAGAAAAGCAACGTGAACAAGACGTGCTGGGAGAAAGTTTCTGGGGAAGACAAGATGATGCTACTGGTCTTGGGAAGAGTACAGTCACAGGAAGACCTCAAAAAGGAATTCTCCATCTCTGAGGAGCAGTTTGGGTTTTACATCTTGCTGCTGCAGGGTTGGGATGTGCACCAATGTCCTAGTGTGCACATGAGTGTTTATGAACTAACTGGATAGCTGCATAGGAATACAACCGTGTTAATGGCAACAAAGTGGTTTTAAAAAGGCCTATAGCACAGTGATAGTTGACTATTAAATCTGATGGCCCCACTTTTATCCCTGAAGCGAGTGGATAGATCTATGAGCTAAAAAGCACAGCTCCACTAACATGACAGGGAGGAGAGGTTGGTATTTCTTTGGTGTCCAGCCCAGAAAAAGAAATGGTAGTAAGAGGAGATTTATACCCTTATTGGAAGATCAACAATCACTCAATTAAGTGAACAAGCCAAGACCTGCTCTCATTTCCCTGGGACAATGCAGTGGTGATGCTTGTGCTGCCTTGGCAAGGTAGAGGCTCTCTGAGCATCCCTGTGCGAGGCCACCCTCATGCTCAGGAGTTGATGGTGCTGATGGAGCAGCCCTCTGTGAAGGGCGACCATGCCTTGCCAGAGGGATTGCCCCAGGGGTTCAGAGATGCTGTCCACCAGCCTGGCTCCAGGCTGGCAGGGAGGTAACACGGGCATCAAGGCACTGTGGGCATAGCCCTCACCAATCCTTCCTGACATACCTTCTTCCACCAGCGATGGAGCAGAGTATAGAGCGCAATGGGTACATCTCTGCAGAGGTGCTTTGTTCAAAGCAGGCAAATGACAGGCTTCCCTCATCAAACAGTACTGCAGCTTATACACGAAAAGAAGATCATCAAAATCAGTTTTCTCCCAAGTAAGATAATTCTGACATTACTTAAAATACTTCAGACTTGTCAGTAAAATCTCAATGTCATTAAAATTAACTGGCATATTTAAAGATTGACTTGCTTGCTTGCTTTCAACTCCCAGTCAGCTTGACATGGGGAGGGCACTTGCTATTCTTATCTTTTACACACTTGTATTTCTTGGCCTTTAACGGCTTCTTCTGCAGCACACACTGCTCTGTCTGCCAGGGATAACGGGTGTCACTGGTTGCTGCTAATCCATTATGGCAAGCTGTCTAATTACCAGTGGTGTGGCAGTAAATAAAATGCGGGTTCACTTGCCGGCCTGCTCCTTATCCCTCATCTGAGAAGTGGGCAAATGTTGTATCACCCCAATTATTGCTCCATTTACCTGCATGTTCCCTTGACTATGGCACTGCTAATTACTTACTTTGTTAGGCAGAAGAAATATTAGGTATTTATTTCATTTGCTGTGATGATAAGCAATACAACTCCTATGATTTGTCCCCCAGACTAGAAAATTCCCTTTGCGGCAATCCTTCTAGCCTGTGTGTATAAATAAATAAAAACTCATTCTATTCTAGCATAGCTTTGGTACCTGAAAAGAAATCACATTTCGGTCAGGAAAATGTTCCCATTTCCTTTCCCTGGTATGGAAAAGGCAAATTAGAGAGGTTTGTGAAGTGCGGCTGGATCTCATACTGGACCAAACAGAGTTTGGTATTGAGTGTTGAAACAGAGTTCTGCAAGATACCCACATGAAATCACTGCTTTTCAGCAAAAACAGTCCTCCTGGAGGTTCTTGGCTTTTGGTGAGGAATCAGCAACTGGGAGCAGTTTCAGTCTGTGTCTGAATAGGACTAGATATTATTGTCATCCTAGACATTTTCTGGTGTTGGTCCTAGACCCTTGGCTGCAGCCATCTGTCATGGTTACAGGGGCTGGGACCAGTTTATCCTTATGTGGGTAGAACCAAAACTGTGTATTCTATACTCTCTATGTCAGTGCTCATGGGCTGTTAAGAAAATCATGGGTAGCAGCTGCCCAGGACAGACCTCACACCCCAGGCTATAACAGATAAGGAAAGAGGTTCAAGGTCAGGGGAGATGTTAACACCTTCCCACCCAGCAGGAGGAGTCCTCCCTGTTAATGGGCCCATCCATGCCTCGCCCCATGACTCATACAGAACTCCCCTCAGGAGCTATTTCTGTTTAATGGACCATCAAGGACCCACTGCATGACTCACAGACTGATATCAACCCATTGTGAGATGCTCCACCCAGGGGGAGGAGCCAAGTGCTCCCACCTGGATATAAACTGGGGTGCAGTACAGCACGGGGGGCCTTACCCACTGGATTTCCAGAGGACAAGAGCTACCAGATCTTTTCTACGAGACCACTGTTTCATCTGGACTGCTACCACCACCCTAACTACAGAGTATCAGGTTGTATTCTGACTCTGTTTGTGGTTTTCCTTTGTATTATTGCTTTTATTTTTTTTTTCTTATTAAATTGTATTTCTGACTTGGAGTCTCTCACTGGTTTGTTTTCAAACCATTACACCATCTCTTCACCTAGACTTCAGTGTCATGAGATCATCCTCAGTAAAAATGTTGGTTAGTAGCTGGGGAAAAAAAAAATGTGAGTTAGTGCTGCATTTGTTGGTGAAGCAACAGAGAGAAAAAGTGAGAGTAACCCCTGAAACAAGAGGAACATCCCAGGGAAGGCATCAGGAGGGGTGGGCAGACAGGCATAGCAACATCATCTCCATCTCTGAGTGCTATCCAGGGAGCACCACACGGGCAATGAGAAGGGACATGATCCCTAATAAAAGCAAACCTAGAAAGTGTCCAAAGCCTCATAAGGCCCCAACTGGTACTCTGGTACTCTACTGACCATCTTATCACTTTGCCCAACTTCTAACTAACTCTCAGTTTGTTGCCTGAAGCACTTATATTTCACTAGGATCTCTCTTTTTAGCAGTGCAGTCTTAAATCTTTTTGAAAAGGTGTCCTGAAACAGGTATCTGAGATGAACTCCACAGTGTGTGTTTGTAGGGGGACTTTTTATGAAGAATTTGATGTGACAGCTCCTGGCCTTCTTCATTTTTGAGGTCCTCTAGAAATTATCCAGTTTTAGTGCAGACCCCTTTGAAGACTTTGAATGTCTATGTGGCCACAGAGCTCATAAGGATTCCCTTTTCTTGATCACCTTCTTTGTTTTTTTTTTGGCAGACATCCATTTCCCCTGCTTTGAAACCTAGTGAGTCCTGAACACTAGAAAGTCTGCAGTAAATGAGCAATGGCTAAAAAACAAGTAAAATGGATAGAGGAGAATGTGCAGGTTATTTAAAAATTTTTGCATATGTATACACAGGCACATATAATGTATGTTTTTCAGCTGAACCTCCTTCAGTTTTGTCACTTCTGCCGTTCAGTGAGTCTTTGTGCAGCTTTGATTTCACTTACTTTGCATCTTGCCTTTAAATTTCAAGATTCCAACATGTGAAACAGAAATTTGGATCAGCAACTTTGTTGGGATTTCACTTCTGACAATACCAGAAATAAAGGATAGAGGACTACAATTGGATGAAATGAATGTCATATGCAGTCTCCCTTCTTAAAATATTCAAAATGCTCATACCTCAAGCATGTAATTTAAATGTTCATTTTAGCCTTCTGCATCACCTTTAAACAAGGCACGGGTATATCACTACTGCCTCATTTAGACTCAAAAATAATAAAAAATCTCTTGTGTTTCCTAGCACTGGGGAGGAGGATCTTTGGACATCTGGATTTTGAAGACTTGAAGAGTCTTATCTTGGGACCGTTACTTTCCAGATGAAAGAAACAATGCTTTAGATACTTCTACCAAAGAAACCCCAATTATTTTTAATATACTAGATAGAAGAGCAAAACTTCAACTTCTTCTCAAAGCTATTTGGGGTGGGGGGTGGATTTTGCACCTTGAGTGTTGACTAGTTGGATTTGCCTTCAAGGTCTTGCAGCTGAAGTCCCCTTTTTGGTGGCCAGTGGGAAGGAGGAGGTTGTGGTGGAGCTCTCTGGTGGTGCACCCTTTGGTGGCAGAGTGGGCCAAACAGAGGGGGCTGAGGCAGAAAAGCACAGCCCAGAGAGCAGTCCTGGTTCCAGGAAAGCAGCCAGAACACTTCAGAGTGATCTGGGGACAGAAAAAGAAAACAGCACCAGGAAATGGGAAATCCTAAAAGGATCTTTTCCAAAAGCTACCTAAAAAAATCAAGTTAAGAAAAAGAGTCAGAAATCAGAAGTTCCTTCATTCACTGCTGCATGCCAAAGTGCCCTGTCTGCAAACATGACTGACATCACTGAAGAAGAATGTAAACTTTGATTTAAAAAAAATACCACTTGCTGCTGCTCTTCTTTGGCAGCAGATCTCATTTCTTTGGAGTATTTTTATCTGATTGCGTATGTATATGCATATATATAAATATTTTGTTAAAAGCAGAAGGATACTTCTCTCTTTCTTCCCTGTGCCTGCAACAGAGGCTGTGCACCACTCAAAGCGGGCTCCTCCTGAGAACTTCCATGTGTGCAGCCAGAGGAAGTGGAAAGCAAAGTGAAAATTATAAAATAGTGATAATAACAATAAAAATAACAAATAAGCCAAGTGAGAAATAGAGGACTAGTTCAAGCTGTGTCCTTTATACCAATAATAAACGACCCAGCACTGGGGAAAGTGGGTTGCTGAATTAAAACTAATGTGGGAGGTGTGTGTCCCCATCCTCCCTGCCATTACTCCACCCCAGCCACAAGGATCTGTGGTGGGGGCTCGAGTGTCTTCCCTCCCTCCCTTCAATCTACCTAGCCAGAGCCCTCTCCCTGCTTGACAGCTACCGCAAGCCCAAACTGACAGCTCTTCAAAATCCGCCGAAGAAACCCAGCATTAATTAAGTCATTGCTGGACTGTAATTTCCTTGAGAAGTAAAAAATTCTCACACAAGAAAAGGTTACAGAGACCTTTTCTGTGTCAAAATTACCATGCTGCATGAATATTAATGCTCTTAATGAAGACAACCTTTGCTTCATCAGGAAGGTTCTGGAGCAGGTGCCAAGCCTGAAGTCTCACTCTGTGGATTTTCTACTCTATGAAAGTCGGCACAATGCAATTTTTCCATTAAAATCAACATTTCCCACATGATCACTTTTTTTTTTTTCTTCTTCTTCTTCTTTACAGATAGGTGGAAAGAGGGGGGAAAAAATCCCTCAGCTTTGAAATCAAACATTTAAAGGTTTCATTCAACACATTAATCAGTGCTGAGAGAGAGGAGAGGAGGAGCAGGAGGAGGAGGAGGGGGTGGAGGGGGGATCTGCCTTATTTATAGGGATCTCACAGACACTTCCATAGCTCTGAGCTGCTCTCCCGGCATGCTGCCCCGGGGTGCCGCCGGGCACAGCCTCTCCAGGAGGCCTCGGTGGGCTGGTGGGGGCACGTCGGGCTGGGGACATTGGGAAGGGGCTGGGGTGGCAGTGCCATCACCGCTGCCCTGCTTGGGATGTGAGACTTGAGGCTTTGGGCACTGCCTCAGAGCATCATGAAGTTTGGCTATCTGGGAAGACATGGCCAAAGCAGGTATCACCAAAAAATGGGGGGGCCTCTGCCACGGTGTGTAGAGGAGGGAGTGGAGACACTCATCCATGGGAGCAGCAAGGATGTGTGTTGGTACAAAACGATAGAGGAAAGGGCTGTTTCCTTGGCTCTTTCTCAGGGAGAAGAGGGGTTTTGATGGCACTGCGCTGAAGAAATTGCATTGCCTTTGTCCTGAGCCATCTCACAGGCATTTAGCTTCAAACAAGGAAAGGGAAAGAATTTATAAGGCGAAGTGTGGAGAAACACTGAGGACAGAACAGAGGCTGGAGCTTTAGAGGGGAAAGAAAAGCAGGTAAAGGCTACCTCTTTCAAAAGGAGAAAATTATATGAAAACTGCCCATTAATTATATCTTCTACTTCTACTTATTAGGCATTCATGATCTAATAATGGCTGTGGCTAACTTATAAAAAAAATCTGATTATTTTCTGTTGGGGCATGCAATGCCCTGTATATATTAAAAAGGTAAGCAATGATATATATTTATGGGTACTGATGTAATAGCTATTAGATTTATAATGCGGAGAAGAAACATAATTTTATTAGAAAGAGCAATAGTTCACAATCCTATTATTGTTTATTGCTGACGTCAGTGCTGAACTATAATAAGAATCATGTAACAACTGGAAATAATAATAAAAATGCCGTTTAGATTTGCAAGAAAGTGGATCCTTTAAAACAAAAATTGGGATTACAGACCCCAGCCCTGAGCTGGCTGAGGATACCTGCCAGCAGCTGTCCAGGTTGCAGAAGCGCCCTGGATGCAGATCAAGGTTTTTGCCTCCTGAACCGAAGACAAACCTCTCCCTGACCCCAAATCTGCCATCGGCCTCACTGCAAACACCTGGGCAAGGCCTGGAGCTGGCCACCTAGGACCTTCTCGTGGGTGCCTGGTGCAGCGTGGCCCCAGGGGCTGGACCACTGTGTCCTCCCTGGGGATGGAGGGATGTCTGGGGCAGTGGCATCCCTGGACTAGCCTCCCACTTGGAATGACCCACAGGCACCAACCCATCCTTTGGCTTCCTTTACAATGACCTCAATAATTTAAGTGTACAAAACCTCACATCCTAAGCCTTGTTAAAGTATTCAACCTACTACTATGCACCTTTTATGGCTAGCCTTTGTTTTATATGAATATATACATGTATACTTAGGCTCTACATCTTTCATTATAGTTGCCCTAAAAATCTGTTTCCAAGCTGTATCTGGAACTGTCAGCCTTGCTGGTCTCTACTTCTCTATATTACTTTTTTTTTTTTCCTCCCTTTACAGCAGGTTTTTTTTTTTTTTCCCTTCAGAGCAGTGTTTGCTGACCTTCAGACTCAAGAATTAACTCATTCTCCCGACATCTGTGAATTATTAATGAGGGTGTTTCAGAAAGTTCCTTAGCCACTTCCTTTAAAACTCCTGGGTGCAAATTAATAGAGCTGTTTTTGGGAAAGCTTAATTTTAGCAGGTGCTGCCTCAGATCTTCCTTTGTTGCAGAGATAAATGTTCTGCTCCTGCAGAAACGTCAGACGGGATAGATACACCCTCCAGCTTCCTTGCAAATACAGAACAAAAGTGTCTAGTCAACACTTCTGATCTTTCTTTGTTAATCCTTGCAATGCTGTGAGCTGTCTCTAACAGTGGTCCCACAATTGTTCAGGGGTTTTCTTGCTCCTTTTAGAGCCTTCTGGGATCTTTTAGTGTCCATCGTTTTGCTGGCCACTGATTCTGCACTGATTTCTTTTAGCTTTGTGCGTATTTATGGAGGGAGGAAGAGGTAAGGAGGGTACAACAGTATCATTTTTTAGCATCTTTGAATATATAGTCTGTGGGGCTGTGGGGGTGGGATGGCATCAGTCCCTGCTGAGAAGGAGGGGGAGTGGGTGCCAAGCATACACAGCAAGGGAGGACAATGCTCCTGAGTATGTGTCCCTGTTCCCGGGTAGGATCCAAGTCAAAGGGCACATCTCACTACTGAGATGAGCCCTCTGGGTCTCAGTACTAGCTGGTACCTGCAGTTCCCTGCCCCTGACAAATCTCCCAGTCAAAATCCTAAATCCTCTACCATCCACCTCCCTGTTCTTTCCCTGGACAGTTAAAAACCTGTTGTGACCAAAAATCTATGGGAAAAAAGTGACCACCAGCTTCACTTTAAAATAGTGATGGCCCCAGCCATAGGTAAGAGAAGATGAAAGTAGGACACAGGAGCAGCAAGTGCCACAAACTGAGAAATATTAGTCCGTGACCAGAAACCTGCATTAAAATGTTCAGCAGAGGTGCCTCGGTATGAAAGTGCTAGAAAGGAAGAAAGGCTTGCAAATGTTGACATAGCCAAAACCACATGATGGAACAGAGCAGGAACATAATATTTAGTTCCTTGACTCCAATAAACTGTCTGTATTAAAACAATGTGGGCAGCTGAGATGAGATGAGGTGGCTGATATTCTTATAAATTAGTGGAATATCAGATTTCCACACAACAAGGTGATATTGTGTCCTGTAATGATACAAATATTCTTATGGGACATGATATCACACTTAAAACTCTAAATTTTTAAAGGTGTTTCTGTTACTTTATAGTGGCAGAGTGTCTTTGGAATGAACTAGATTTGCTATTCCATCTGAAGAACAAAGAGAAAAATTTATAGAAGATCAAACAAATAAAAATACATTGAGAAAGACAGTAAGTGATGTCAACGCACTAAGAAATTAAAAACTTTGCATTAGTGTCTGAGCTTTTTTGTTGGTACCCAGGTATTATAAATAATAAACTAAACCGAAATTGTACATATTATAAAGCTGCGTTTTTCTGTAGGGGTTCTGGTGACATGTACAAACCACACGAGCTTTCCTCCTGTGGCTTATCCATGTCACTAATCCCCCTCCATGAAACTAGAGAAGGGAGGTGCAGTGGGGAGGGGCGAAACTTGTGTGAAGCCGATTCCATCTTTTGCCTACATTTGTTTCCAAATTACTTGACAAGTCTTGCCCATGGCTTTCCGGGAGTCTGCCTTGGGATGAATGAACTTCTGCAGCAGAGAAATTAATCTTGTGAAAAAATGCTTGTTTTGGGTCATTGGAACTATTTGGGAAATATTTGGCTGAAAAATAGAAGGGAAAGTGAACTCAAGTGGAAAATCTGAGGTGAAGTTTGTTTGTGACTGATGAAGAATGATAATCTGTATTTTGTCTGTGTCAATTTTTTGTTCTTAGGACTATTTGTAATCAGCTTAGTCCAGTCTTAAATTATGCTTGCTTTCTTTTCCCCAGTGATTCCACCAGGGAGGAGGAAAAAAAAGAGTTCATCGTGAAGATCTAGTTGTGATACAATCCATATACTTTAAAATATAACTTTCAAATTAGCCTCTGACTGAGAAATTAGTGAGAAATTATTTCTATCAGATTTATTTGAAATAGGTCTGGACACAAATGGGTCTCAGCTTCCCAGATTATCTCAGGAAAGGTTGAGGTCTGCACCAGATGCCATCAGATGGTGATGGTGATCAAATACCTCGCCCAAGCCCTCACTGGCTTTAGGACACTCAAATGGTGACTGAAATGCAGAGCCCTGTGCATTGTCTTACAGGACATCTCTTGAGTTTTTGGCCTGGGGAAATGGAAGATGAGAAGTCTTACCCCCCACTGTGCACCTCATGGGATGGCATTTTAACTTTGCCCTTGAAACAGATGGGAGTTTTGTTCACAGGGAATCTTTCAGGATGTCAGACCTAGCAGTGCTGCCCCCCAAGCGAGGATGGTCCTGCCAGGCTCACCGCGGGGGTCTCACCCCCTCTCCCCTGCCACTCCTGATACCTTCACCCCGCAGAGACGGAACGGCGACGCTCGCTCCCGGCTCTCGCCGGCCTCTTAGAAAACCCAGCCTTAATCAGGAGGCTTGTTTATGGTACAGCTCCTTCTCTCACAAGTACTACAGATGCCACTTCGTTGCACCTAAACTGCTTACGAGACAGCACTCTTATCTAATAAGACATAGCACAGCCATACATATTTATTTATATTTGAACTCTTGCCCTCTGTACTATACTGCAGGTCATGCATCTGCTCCAACACCACCTTATTAATTTTCTACTACTCTTCTCCATGGCGGCAACAGTGTTTCAAAGCCTGAAAGGAATATTTTGCCTTTTTTTTTCGCTTTGATCTATATGTTTAACTCTTTAGGTGCTGAAAGGAGGGGAGTCAGGGCTTCCCGAGCACAGTAGGAACCGGGACACTCTCCAGACAATGTCACTTCTCTTCCTGTGTAATACATTACTGTTCTGGTTTGTACCTTGCTAATTAGAAAGCAGGAAAGAAAAAAAAATATTTATATATAAAAGAGCTCCCATCTGACAGACTCAAATTACAAAAGTATTCTGATATAAATTATTTAATCAGTGGGGGGAAAAAAGAAAGTCACAGTACTAACTATCATTTCTAGACAGAGTATTAACAATCGTTTCTTTCATTGGCTTCTGGTGTCTTATTTTGTGCACCCATCACCAATAAGAAGCTATTCTATGATGCTTACCATAAAATATGACTTTCATCTCTTTGTCTTTGCATTCTTTTGCTTCATTTACCTTCCTAATGTATAAAAAGTTTTTAATTTGTCTCCCTCCCTTCCTCTTCTGTCACTAGCACTCTTGAAAACTTCTGGAAGAAAAAAGTAAAGACTTTAATTCATATATGGGACCCCATTCTGCCAGCCAGATCTGCCAGTCTTTGAAATACATTCCATGAACAAGGCGTTGTTTGAAGGTGTGACTGCAGCTTTATGGCTAGGTTACAAGCGGGTGATAGCAAACCATCCTGATGAACGTGCTGATCTCCCAGCCCACGCCTCCTCTGATGTTCTGCAGTGATGGATGGTCACCAGTAAGCCAAAGCCTTGCTCAGGACAGCTGTCCCCAGCAGTAGATGGAAACATGATCAGGGCCCAAGCTTTGCCCAAAGGTAGAGGTGCCCATGCAGGGGGCTTGGTGCTCACCTCTGCAGAGAGCAGCAAACCAGGATCAACCTTGGTGCAGCAAAGTGGTGTCTGCCTTCAGAGCAGGTGTCCAGAGACCAGGATCTATGTGTCTTGCCTGCTTTGGTAGGTGGCTGGAGTCAGGTTCTCTCCTCAAGATGGGCCCATGTTCTTGGTGTGTCAATACCAGCGTGTGGTGACAAGTAATTTCTGCTGCCCCCTGAAAGTCAAGTCCAGAAATTCAACAAGCCCCACTGTAAAGAGGCTTTGCAGCAGGGCTTTCACAGAAAAACATAAATAACATGGCCGTGACGCTGAACCAATCCAAAGGGTGTAAACCACACCTTTGAACTATTAAAAGTCATAGCCTCTTTCCAAGACTTAGCCTGAGAACTGTGAGTGAAACGTTTTCTTAAAAGATCAGGAAGGGTAACGTGCACCAAAGCCTGTGTTCATGCATAAACAGCTTGTGCCAAATCTGAAGGCAGGTCTGGGAGGGATAAAACCCGGGCCCCCCTTGAGTCAATGCCTATGTCTGATAAGAGTACAAGTACATTGTTTTCTGGTCCCTGTGGTGGGTGAATACGTTTTGATAGCCTGCTGAGATTACATATAATAAAAAACAGAGCAAGTAAGCTGCTTTTCGTTTCACAGTTATGTCACACATATATATATAAAAATATAAATATAGCAGATTTAAAATCCATATCCTGTTGCTGGATAAGTAGCTGGAGCTATTGAGACTTTTGTGGAAGTCTTCCACTTTTTGTCCTGTGAGCTGAGAGCATGGAGAGGCCAGAGTGTTACCTGATAAAAATAATAATAAAAACAAAATAATACACGATGTGGCTGCTCCCGGGGCAGCCCGATGATTCAGGCATGTGAAGGCAGGAACGTGGCAGGGCTGCTCCCTCCAAAGCTGGGGTGATGCTGGTGCCCACTGGCCTCGGGGGTGCAGCCCAAGCGAGACCACTGGTGCAGCCACAGGGAACGCCCTCAGACACTTCATGCTGACCAAGTCCACTTGAGTTGTTTTTTTTGGCCCAGCTGTGCCCCCAGCACCATCAGGGAGGTGTGGAGCCCTGAGCCCTCCCCATAGTCCCTGTGCCATCTCCTGCCTCATTATGTCTGGCTCCTCAAGCTGATCCCTGCAGCGTCACTGGGAAGGTGACAGTCCCCAGCAAGTGACAAAGGTTCTGTGCTCTGTTGCTCTTGCGGGGGGGTGTGAAAGACCTTGTTTTCTTTCCCCAGCAGAGCTGCTGTTAATAGCAGATTCCTCCTCTGCTCTCCCTCCCTCCTCCTTGCCACCACCAGACGCTGGAAGTATGAAATAACGCTCGTTTTTCTGACATAACTTATTAAGATCTTGAAAGTTTATGCCACAGCAATGCAAAACGAATACCTCTTGGCACCACAGAGGCAAAGTGCTGCCTGTTTGTTCACAGGGAGGGAAGTTCCTGCTCGCTTTATCTATCACGCTGTGCAATGGCAACTGGCAGCTGCCTGCAGCCCAGCCCTCACCCGCCTCGCTCCTGCTGCCAGCTCCCTCCTCTTGCCCCAGTGAAGTGAAAAGACTTGGGCCACGCAGGGTGGGCTGGGAGAAGCCACCTCCCCTCGTGGGAACTGCTACGTGCAGCTCTTAATTGCCTAAGTGAGATGAGATGGCCCAATCTGGTGGCAAAGGCCGCTTCTGGAAATGAGGCAACCAAAATGAAGCCTTGGTAAGGCCTCAGGTTGGTCACTGGAGGAAAACTCAACTTTCATCTGCACAAAGTTGTGTGCTGCTTCCTCATTTTTGTTTGCAAACACATGTAGTGCCAGCTACCTGTGTGGGAGTTTTATTGTCTTGGTTGGAAGGTACAAGTTGAGAAGTCAGGGCAACACTAAATAGAGTTTATTAAATGATGGAGGTTTTAATCTACTTTACAGGCACTATATATTTGATTTAGCAGAAGCTTGGAGAAATACAAAAAAAGTATGTGTTATTCTTTCAATTACATTTTCCTGAGGAGAAGGTGGGGCCACCTAATGCTAACAGCTGGAATGAGAGTATCTGCCCTCCCTTCAAACTCAGCACATTAGAGATGTGGGAGGAAGAGGGGTTGTTTTCTTTGAGAAAACTTTCAATACACCTACCCTGGGGCAGGGTGAGCAATACCCCTTTGCCAGATGCCTGATTGACTGGGTAAGTGTTGAGATGAATCGTCCCTTGGAAAAATTAGGGGAAGAAGTCAAGAAGTCCTATCACAAGAGAGTGTTCGTGAGCACAAAGAGAGGAAGACCCCGAGTCATAAATACCTGTGGAACAGTGTGATGTGTGCTTGTCTCCTTGCCATGCCCATCCCAAGGCAGCCACCTTGGATCACTTTGATCATCAGACAGCGTACAGACCCTGGTGGATTTTGGTCTGGTGCACACTGGCTGCTCTCATATTGTGTACAGATGAAGTTTTACTGGTTGAGTTAAACTAGTGGACACTTACTGTGGCTGAAGAATGATGTGCTTTGCTCCAGCCTGATAGTGGTGCTAATTAATTTAGAGAAAACAGAGATAAAAATGTTACAAAGTACAGTAAAAGTATCCAGCTTGAAGTGATTTAATGAAATCAGTTCACACTCAGATAAAACCAGTGCAACCCAGCACACAGATAAACACTAAGGGAAAGTAATTATGTGTCCAAAGCAAAGAATAAAAACATGAAATCAGTTAGACAGTAAAGAGGGTCACTTGTAAAACAGATTATATTGTCCCAGAAGAATTGTTTTTTTTTTTTTTTTCCTTTCTTTTCCACTGATTTTGTATTTTCTGGTTTTGGTTTTGGTGTGGTGCTGCTCGATGTTCCCACCTCAACCTCTTCACTTAGAAAAGTCTGGAGTATTTCCTTGTTCTTTTGTCCAGACACTGTCACTACTTTCTCTGCATCAGCTAGGACCACCTGCTCAGAAGCAAGCAGGTCTCAGGAGGAAAAATATCCTGTGGGCAAACTGGGTCTGTTTGTTTATAACACTCTGCCAAGCACATCTTGAAAGGTAGGGGTGGGTTTTTTTTTTAGAAAATGGCTTTAGAGCCAAGGCCCTGCAAGATTTCCACAGGATTTGGTCAAACCACATCTGACTTCCATCCAGCCTTTGTGAACGTAGCTGCTTGCTCTGCAGACACGTGGAGTGAGGTGGTGTGCCTGCCGTGCAGAGAGATGTTAAACCATCGAGGTGTGCAAACAGAAAATGTGGGCTGGGAGATGGGGGTGGGAGCGATCTAGGGTGGCTGGGAGGCTGGGGTTCCCTGGCAAGCCTACAGCATGAGCAGGATGAGCACAAGCAGTTTGCTGCCCTACTTTTCACCAGACTGGAGACCTCCACAGAGAAGAGGAAAAGGTGCAGCTGTGCACAGGGAGGGAGGCCCAGTGGTGTGCCAGCCTTTGCACCATGGCCCTTGGGTTGCTGCTTCACCAGCTAGCACCTGCTGGGACAGGTGGTGAGCACGGAGCCCCAAGTCAGGGTGAAACAGCTCTTGTTCCTCTTACCTAACACTGTCCCCACTGCAGATCGATGCACTTTGCCCTAAGCAGCTTCAGTTGAGGATAACTTTTACTTTGCAATAACATTGTTCACCGCTTTGTCCTTTCTAGGCACCTTTCCAGTGACTTGCAAAGTGACCCCAAATTCTAGTTTTTAAGTACTTTGGGGAGAGGAAAATAAAATAAACAAAAATATATATTTAAGTATACCTGTAACAAAACTACACATGAAGGAGTTCAAATGTATTGCTTCTCTTAGACTTCAGATTTGTAGCTAAGACTTCAGACTCTCTTTTGACCAGCGTAGCTGTTTTATCCAGGTTCTTGTCTTGCCCACTGGACCTGGCATGACTGGGTATTTTCTGAACCATTACTGGCCCTTCACGACTTAGGCTGGTCACATAGACTATGCTTATTCTGTGTTGCAGCTCTTTGGTGATGACAGTGGAAGTTTTGCACACACAGAGACCGTGGCATTCACTGGCAATCCACAAAAGTCCTCTTCTTCTAATGTGGTATGGAAAAAGCTCTTCTTAGGAAAACAGATAATATCAGTGCCTGAGGCCTTTGCCCTAGGTGTCTCAAAGGGAAAGGCACTTAAAAAATGTGCAAAGCAGCAGCCCAAACCTCCCACAGTGCAGAAAAGAAGACTAAATATTCTTAGGGTAATGTTGGGTTTATTCCAGTTTCTCCAGAAACATTTACCAAACCCACTTCCACATTTTCGGGCACTGGTTCTGGGAACTCAGCATTTAGGTACTTTGAATGAAAACAGCATGGTCAGCTGGACCACCTTATGTGAACATTAATTTCTATTCACTGGACCTGAATCTATTTTCCCTGGGAAAAACCTGGAGTGGCTCCGTGGGAGCCATTTGGAGTCACAGTGCTGTAAAGCCAGAGGAGACTCCAGCCTATAAGATGCACTTCACTTTGCAAAGCATGTGCTATTAATTAAGCATGAGAAACAGCTGCTCATTTACTTCTCAGCTACATGAAGATTAAATGTTTCCTAACTCAGCATCAGTCTCAGCTATCCTTCTTCAAATTCGTTCCACGAGTCTCTCCACTGAGGCCAGGGAAAGTGGTGGGTGAGTGGGGGCAGCAGGAGCTACTAAAGAAGACTGAGCCATGCTGAAGAGAGCTGAAATTGTAAGAGAAACCAGACGTATGTCAAAGGAAGAAAACCCGTGATCAATTGTGAGCAGGTCATCTTCAAAGAAAAGGATTCTTGAAAAGTGAAATGGATTATTATTTACATAACCCAGCAGCAGCACAGCAGAGGCACCCATAGGTGGGGAGGATTTAGGTACCCGCATGCCAAAGGGATTCTGTTTTCCCATTCTGCTGCTCGGGCCAATATGACTTTCAGTCACAGTTTCTTATCCCTAGTCTTTACATGCATCTCTGAAATTCTGAGGATGATACTGAAGCATCTTAGGAAATGCAAGCAAATAGGAGATGTGATGTGCAGTAGGTCGTAAAAGCCTCATATCTTGGATATGATACTTCTAAGAAAAGCTAGATTTTTTTTTCTTGGAACTACCCTAAGTAAAAAATTGATGCAAACAACACAAGTGAGGCCTTGTGTGGTTTGGAAGTCGTAAAGACTCTCAACCACTAGATTGGCCCAATTCCTCCTGTTCTTTGCTTTTGGTCTAGTAAATTGAAAGGCCACCACAGATGCTAGTACCACAAATATTCATGTTCTACACAGAAATGGAACCTTTTTTCATTTGATCATTTCTGCAAATGAGCATGGCTTTTCACAAGGAAGCAGGAGTACATCAAAATTCTGGGAGAACTTATCCACTTTTACAAATAGGCACCAGTGAAAATTTGCTGTTTTTTAATTAAAATAGTTCCTCCCCTCCCCTCCCCTCTGGCAGGCCAGTATTCCTTCACATAAGGCTGTTTCCTACTCTCTTGAATTATTCTTACATGTTTACTTTTCCTGTATTTTCTATATTATCCCAGTGCCTCACTAGGCCCACGTGGCTCCCATCAGAGCTGCCAGTGTCACCCTCCAATTGCTTAACAGGCAATGTATTAAATTATCAGATGACCAAAGGCCACATTATGTCCTCAGATATCCTCATGCAGCTCTTCTCTTCAGTTGCTGAACTCAACTGTCTGTGGCAGAATTTGGCTGAAAATACAGAAGAGCAGAAAAACATACAGCTGTGAAAACAAGAGCCCCACAGGGACCACTGCAGCATCTCTGAGAAGATAAAAAACAAACTATCTTGAACCTGAAGTAGAATAGTTTCCAATGCAAGGGGCAAGACTTTGCATATGTGGAATTCTCCTGATTTTTGAGTATTCTTCATTTCTAAGCTGCTTCTGCAAAATAAAGGTCAACTTAGGCTTCTCTATAGCATTCCAGGGGCAATGTGACTGTGTGCTCTAGCAAGGACAGAGACTGGAGTTCACAACTGCCTTCAGTAGCACCTACGACAGAAGTTTGGAGGCCCAGAAACCATTAGATGCGACTACAAAGCAAACTGCTTTAACAGTGTTTCACCTGATATGGGAAAATACATCTGACTGTAGGTGTGCTTGCTGTATGTGGGGAATTGTTTGCACCCTTAATTAATTTCTCGGGAATTAAACTGGGGTGCTTAAAGTCTCCTGGAATAAGGCTAGCAGCAATCAATCGGCCAAACCCCATGAAACCCATAATTATATGCTAGAAGAAATGTCCACAGCCCTGCATGAAAATCCACTTTTAAGCACTGCTCCCAAAATTTGACTGTTTTCAGTTTCCACTGGCTTTGGTGGGAAACAAGGGTCTTCATTATCACCCAGCAGGAGGTTGGCTGAAAGCAAACAGCAGCTACTATGCAACTTGTAGCCTTTCCGAAGATGAATAATTGTCATGAACTGGTTACATGGAAGGGAAGTTGTCCAACTCTGCAAACAGCTAGAGCTCCTGCTAGAAGCATGGTGAAAGAGCTTGAAGGGTAAGATGATCTATTTATTCCAAATCATTACTTTTTGGGTCCTGCTTTTTGGATTTGAATTTCTGAATGGGTATGAAAGCTCTTCTCTGAAAAATGTCCACCACAAGACAAACAAAACTCTCAGAACAATTCTAATCCTCCTGTTTAATATGCGCACCAGAGGGTGCTGTGCTCTGGGTCTGAACAGGACTATTAGCCACTCCAAACCACATTTAGATTGCCAATTAAAAAAAAAAAAAAAGCAAAATGCCTTAATGTAGATTTCTGCCTCTCTTTAAAACGAAAAACATCATAGTTCTAAACTGCAGCTGAACAAAAGGGGGTTGGGGGGAAGGCAAAAAAAAAAGAAACAGTGAATTATGTGATGTGGTGTTTTTACCAACTGTCTAAATAAAGGTTTAGTGAGTCACTGTGGAAAACAGAAAATCCTTCTTTATTTTAAGAGCGGCAGTTTTAAGAGTTTCTATGAAAAAGCTTCCCTTAGGTTTACAACTTAAACACTGCCCATCTGCTCTTTCCTCCCTCATCTACATTTACAGTAAATCTGAGATTTCCTTTTTCAAAAAAAAAAAACATTTTAAGAAATGTACAGATTTGGCCAATGGTGTCTGTAGAGATACAGAGCAGTCTAATTTAAGGTACCACTACCTAAAGTTATGGTTTCCCTTCGGTGCACACTAGAGGCAGGAAGTTTTCTGCTCCAGGCTTGATGTTGGTTTCTAGAGGAGGAG
The DNA here is from genome assembly GCF_000691845.1 of Merops nubicus. Taxonomy (NCBI): domain Eukaryota; kingdom Metazoa; phylum Chordata; class Aves; order Coraciiformes; family Meropidae; genus Merops; species Merops nubicus. The sequence goes on along the minus strand of NW_008605024.1, from coordinate 25,975 downwards.
GTGACATGGGAGTTTGAAGTCTAATTAGGGGACCCATTTTCCAAATTTTATGGAGAGAATAGAAAGATGAGTCTCCTTGGGATCAGGACCAGAATCCACTAAAGCCAGTGGGAAGGTCCCTGGCACCTATGCAGCCAGCCATAGGGTGGAGCAGTGAAGTCCTCTGCTCTGTGTCCTCCATACCAGGTGTCTTGCTCACAGGTACCGTGGCTGAAGAGCAATGCCAGTCCCCCAGCACACATTGTGTGACACATTGCTCATTAGCTCATCAGTTTAATAAGACTTTTTTTTAACTATTTTTTAATATACTTTCACTATGTGAAAGAGGCTTCAGATCACCGTTTTGAATTAAAGTCAGAGTAACTGCACTGAAGACAGGTAATTTTTTCCTGGTTGAAAAACAGGTAGAAATTATAACCAGGCCCTTCAGTTGTGCCCCTGAGAGGAAGGATGGCTTAGGGAGCATCACCTCTGGGTGTGTTTACTAGGGTCTAGCCATGCCTGGTTTCCTGTGTGGAAGCAGAAATGACTTACACTTCAAGGATAACCTGTAAGGAAGGGATGCAAAGGCAGAATACTTCACCAGCTCCCAACTTATATTTCTTTCTCTGACTCCTGTTATTAATGAACTCATTCACTTTCATAAAAACAACTACACAAGTGCTTCTAACCATATCTATAAAACTATTTAATGCCCTTTTCGAAACAAGGCATCTTACAGCCATAGTAATTGCAGTTTTACTAGACCTTTAAATGAGAAGCAGCTACTTATTAAGTTTTGATATGGTGAGCTGATTAGACAAGTTAAACATAAAGGCACAATTTATGCATACTGTATAACCACATGTGCATGTAGTGCAGTTCTTACGTTGGTGATTGGCACTCACTGCAATAGGAAATCCTGCTACGTACACAATTTTATGCCACTTACAGGTTACAAGTAGTAAAGCGAAAAATGCTGGATTTTACAGGAAAATAATATTAATAAATCTCCAGCAGAGAATTACAGTATAACTCAGAGCTGTCTTTGTTTTGCTGCTGCTATGAATTCAATTCAGTTGCCAGTGCAGAAACAATAAACACAAAGACCGAAGTGGAAACCACTCCCCTCGCATTTGGCAAGTGCTTACATCCAATTTACAGCTGGACTCTGAAAACAGCTTCTGAAACAGTACTAATAACAAAGAAGTTCCCACAGATACTCATTTTTTCTCCTAGAGAACTGAAGCAGGCCATTGTGTATAAGCTAAAGATGTCTTCTAATGTCCTACCTGGTTCTCCCAGTTCATCTATCTCGGCTCTGTACCTCTCTCAATATGAATCATATTTATTTGCCTTCTGTCTTATTAGGTGACTTGCTCAGTGCATTGTGTGTTAAAGAGCTCTCCCTTATACAGTTCTCACAAGGGAGACACTCTGCTGCCCAATCAGTCCTCCAAATTTAATTCCTCCTGCTCTGGTGTGGCTGGGCATTACTATGTTTTTGCATGTTGATTTGGTTATTGTGGTGTGCCAAATTCAGGATCAGTACTCTGCTCTGTTACAGTAATTTTGTTACTTTAAGTACACAGCCTTTTACCATCACTGACATCAGTGCAATGATCACAGGGAACTCAAATCGATTAATTTGTCGAGATGCATCACCACATGGAAAATGGTCAGTACAACCTATGTTTTGTCTGGCAGGGTTCATTACAAAAGAAGACACGTCAAGAACAAAGTTAGCATGTTCTTTCATTGTACCATATTTGTATGGCTCATACAGTATGGTGGCGTTGAGCTGTCGTATGGAGGATTTCTGCTGATATCTTTGTACCTGGATTTGGAAGTGAAGTGCGGGGGTTAAACCCCCAGCCCTGTATGATGGCTGGCATATGAATGATGTCCACAACCAGGCTAGAAAGACCCTCCTGACTGGTTTTCACCCAGGGTCTGGCCAGCCTTGGGTGGGAACTGATGAGGAGATCACCACCAGGTGCCCCCACCTTCCACATTAACTTGGAGGTGGGGCAAGAAGCCACCTCTATAAGAATTGACTCTGCTTGCAGAGGGGTTGGGAGGTTTGCTTACACAGTGCATGTGCTGCGTGGGGATTCTGGCTGTTGGAAGGGCTCTCTGACTTGTCATAGGAAGTAGAGTTTCCAGGATGGCAGAACAAGATCATGAGTCCATCTGGAAAGCTTCTATATAACTGGACTGATTGCCTGAGTCCTTCCACCTCCCATGGCATGGTTCCTGACCCAGCATCCTTTGCAGTGGGTGTGTGCACTGATTTGTTCCTCCCTCCAGCTGTTGGGCACTTTGGATCTTTGGTGTACAGTGTGGTAGCAGAGGGAGGACTCTGGCTGTTGGTTTGCCTCTTGATGATACAATCCTTCTATGTCAGGCAAGAGGTCAGCACAAGAGGAAATAACTCAGAAACTATTGAACAAAGACCTCACACATGCATAACATTAGAAACCCAACTGGTACCAGCATGGACTGCTCATGTGCTTAAGTACCTTGCTGATTCATAGCCACAATGAGTGGAAGAATTGGGAAATATGTAAGGAAAAAATATTTATCAAAGGTTAATCATATATTCTGCCTCTGGCATAAGAGGATTACCACAGGAAACTGGAAGGAATTTGTCTCCCCCTCTAATGTTGCACAAATAATGATTTTCTTCTAAGGTAACACATGTTGGTTAGTATTAGGCCCCAGATACAGGATGTGGCAAACTAATTGTCTTATCTGGCATGACAAGCCTTACCTGTGATTTATGAGTATGGCTGTGATGGTGCAACTAAGCTGCTCTACCTCAGAGTGACAACACTGACTGGCTATTTTTAACTTGCTCATATGAGCAAGAAAAGAATGAGGCCTTAATTATACTTAAACACCTGAACTAATTGTGGTTTTCAACCTCCTTCAAATTTTCCAGTAGAGGTTCAGGACCTAAACAGTGAATTTAAGTCTCCTGACAATGGGTTTGCTTTTCTCCCATGCCTTTTAAAGAGTCTTTGGAAATAGTTCACAAACCCCAGATATCCACAGACTGAGACTGGAAGATTTTTGCTTTTAAGGGATCAGTAAGTCTCTAGAAAGAGCAAGAGAGCTGTCAAGGAGCTCATGTGGACAATAAAGACTTAGATTATCCTTATTATAAATATTTCGAATTATATGCCAGCAGAAAGCAGGAGCTACTATCTTGAAATAATAAAAGATTTCTGCAACCTGTAAAGTTCCAGTGTGCACAAGAGAAATGGTTGTGTTTTCTTTAAATATGATGTGCTGGGTATTGCCTGGCATTTTGCTACTTACAGCCTTCCTCAGAAGAACAGAATGTAATAGCAAAATGTTCCAAAGTGATACTCTGAAGGCGAGCATATATATTTCTTTATTTGTTCAGTCTAAGATGGCCACAGTTTTATACTTTTCCATTTACTAGTTTATATCTGAACACAGAAATGTATATAAAACCCAAACAACCAAGTGGAATATGAAATAAGTAAATAAGGTAAGCTACTATGAATATGATAAATGCATCTCTTTGAATCATATCATTTATTCATGACTTTTTCTAGTTAGCTCAATAAGCTCCTTAATTACTGTGAGCTGAAGCCCAGGTGAATCGGAGGGACTGATGGAAGATCTTTTCCCATCTGCATTCAGCTCTGTGCTATTCAGACATGCAGAGTATTGCTGCTGAGAAGAGGCTCCATATATGTCCAACAGAAATTAAAAATACTCATATGGGACTGGCCTGTTGGGAACTCCGAGGCATTAAAATTCGCATTCTTTTCTACCTTGTTTATCTGAGTGTGGTTAGACAGCATGCCACTCTGAGGGAGATGAAGGTTGCAAGTAACCCTTCCACTTACTGCTGCTGTGACCCATTCTGCTTGATCCTGTCCCTGAAGTCTACTTAGAAATTAGAAGTCCCATGGACTTGACTTCTATCAAAGCCAAAACCTAAGATATTTGTCCTCCAAGGAACATCTTGCTTTCTAATTGATTTTCAGGTTCATTTACAGTTGTCAATACTGATCTGTAAATATCAGCATGATTTAGGATTTATCTGCTTGCAACTTTATTTTTTCCCCCCTCTATTTAGTTTTGATAGCAGAGATTGACGGGTACTCTTTCTAAGACCATCCCTCTAACGGAGCATTTTGGGCCTGGTTAAGATGGTGTTTCTTATATTGTTTTCTTTCTGTAGGTCCACCAGCAATACCCAGAACATTGCGAGACCGTCTCTTCATCCAAATACTTTTACTGGTTGATGAAAATGTAAGTAAGGGAAATGCCCTGATAAAATCTCCTGGGGTTGACCTCCACTTACAAATCATATCTATTGTATTAAAAAACAGTCTGTGCAGACAGAGGTTGTCTCATCAACTCATTTTGTGAAGAAATATGTCTGCCAGTGCTCTGTACAGGTACTTCTTTCTATAATTTGAACTTCAGTAAATATGTTCTTTGGATTTTCTGTCATTTCTGTGCAAAAACCACTCTGGTGGTAAACATCATTGGACAATTAGCAGATTATGATGGGAAGGTCTTTGTCTTCAGTAAAAGTAGCAGATATATTCTACAGTTCTTCAAGGGAGGCTTGATTAAGAGGAGTTTGTCTCATTAGTAAGACAAAATGGGATGATGGCAAAACATCACTGAAGAACATAATCTGTGACTACACGTTGTGTATGGTTGCTACAACTTGAAGCTTCCCTCATTTCAGTGGGTTGGCCTTATGAAGTGAGCACAGAAGGATAACAGAGGAAGCAGAGGAAAGCAACTTCCAGTACCAACAGGCTTAAACATAAACCAACAGAGAAATAATGATATATTGCATTGTCTCTGATTGGATGGAGAGTTTTCTTCCATCCCTCAAGGCAGAACTGTAAATACAGGAACAGTCAGTTCCAAACATCTCTAAAGATTACCCAGCAGACTGGGATAATCTCATTATTAAAAAGACCTAACCAGACCTCTCATATAGCCTAAGGGAATGTTGGAGCTTCTTGATCTCCCAGTGATCCTCGACTGTCCCCTTGGATTTTCTAGTGTGGTCCATTTGTGGCTAGCCAAGCTTCCTTAGGGATTCAGTAGTTATCCTGACCCAGCAAATATCCATTTCCAACATTTTCAAAACTGCCCTCACATCTTGCTTGAAATCTGTGCATATAATTCTGCTGTGCTACTGAGCTAGCTTTCTTTTTATCTCTTAGCCATCCACCATTTCCAACATCAGAACTTCCTCTGAAGAGGAGCAACCTAATGTCAGGCACTCTGACTCTGTGCACATCTGTGTGCATGGATGTATAAAATTCAGATACACTTTACAGCAAGTAACAAACTGTGGATAGGGGAAATATTTTTTTGATAGAAGCCAAGCTTGATAAAAGGAGTGCACTCTGTCGTGCCTGAAAGTATGATATTAATAATTAAGCCATGCAATCATTACCTCAGGATATTATTTCTTAAATATCTCTTGCAAAGGCAATACGATTACATATGAATTATATCAATTTTCTACCAACAAAAAAAAATTCCACAGAAATAGGAATTGAATTACACTGTCCAATTTGCTGTAAAGTTCACTGTACGTGAAGGAATTAATCAAAGCTACCACCACCCATTTTTATGGGAACATAAAATGATGTGAACTTCCATTTTTAATAAAGATGCATAGCTCTTTTATGAAGACTGACTAATAATGCTATAATGAACTGAAAAGCTACTGATACATTAAGAATGAAAATTTTGAGGGATGTGTTTACTGAGTCTCCTGTTTCAAGCCAGGCAATACTTCCATTTGAATCTGCTCATAGATAAAGGAAAAAATTCAGACAATAAAGTTGATGTGAACTCTGTGTAAATTATCTCTACAAATGGCCACTGACATCCTTTCTGTCTAGCTACTTCCACCTAAATGAGCCCTCAGATGGACGTGCCCTGCACTCCCCAGCAGTTTGAGACCCTGTGCAGACATCTCTCCGTTGCCCCAGATATCCGTGAGTGGATATTTCCAACCTGATTCCAAGGGCTACAAGGCAATGAAGGAATTTTCTTAGGCCCCAAATTCAGGAGGGCTCTGAGTGGCAGTGTGCCTGTGTTCTCTGTGTAGAATACAGGCTTTTAATCAGGAAGGCTGTCCCTCTTTCCCCCAAAAGAATGCTAATTAATTAAAGTAATTGGATATTAATTGAATAATCAGATAGCAAGCTAATTTATATTGACTGTGTTCATGTAGGTTTTGCTCTTGCTTTTTTTTTTTTTTTTAATTTTTAACAGTCTAAAGAATGATGGAATTTCCTGGGACATTTGCTTGAACAGTGTTTAAGCATGTAGTGGAGAGAAGTGTGGGAATATTTCAGTCACAGCAGAGAGTTCTCAGAGTGCTGTTTATCTGACCTGGAAGTAAGTGCTGCTCGCCTTTCTTTTGGACAATGGAACTGAAACAGAGGCAAATCTTGAGTAAGGCAAATTTTTGTGGTGTGTTTTTTTTTGTTCTTTGAACAGTCAGTCAGCCAGTTAACTTTGTTCACCAGGTGTTTTCTCATTTCTCCCAAATGGCTCTGTCTAAATTGGAAACTATCAGAAGTTTGCTTAGTTGCTAGAACTCATCTGGAGGAAATCTTCAAGGCCTTTTATCATGGGTGGTCCTTTGCTCTGGCTCTTCTTAGCCCTTGTTCTAGTTAATATTAAAATCCAAACAAACAACAAAGGGCAATGTTTCATAACTGTGAGAGGTAAAGGGCTAATGAATAATAGACTTGCTAGTAATAGACAAAGGTGGATTTCTTGATTATATTTACTAAATTAATGTAATCATTAGCATTTGATATGATGCTCAGAGGCATCATATCATGAATCAGGGAATTGACTTGTTTACTTGTCTTTCCCAGCTCTGTGAATCTAAACATCAATCAAATGCTAGAAAATTGTTTAGCTAGAACAGTGATTACTCACTTTATCCACTCTTTAGGGCTGCTTCTGCAGAGGAAGAATAGTTCAGAAGCATTATCTCCTTTCTTGCCCCCATCTCCAACTGCGTCATTCTAAAAATGTCCTTTCTGTGAATCCTAAGAGGGACCACGTGCCTTAAGACCACTAAACTACAGAGATGGCAACAAGAGAGAAATACAATATTCCAGCTGGATAATCACCAAGCAGTCTGATTCACTTAGTCTAATGTTCCCAGTCAGATCCTGGCAATGATATAAGCATGTAGGAGGATGCAAACAGATTAGTTTTAATTAAAATAATAAAAAAGTCCAAGCCATGGACCTCAGATTTGAGATCTTCTTATCTTTTTTTCATGAAGAAAATCTGATCAAATCTTACTCTGAACCTGTCCCTCAGGTTTTTAATCCGATTTGAATTCAAAGCCACATGGGCCTGTTTGGCTACTTCTAAAAAACTACTCTGCAAATACTCACCACTTTGTCAATCCAGACTCACAGTTCACTTTCAAAACTTCTCAGCTCTGGTTTTGTTCTAGGACTTAACAACATTGTCCTAGTCTACCTCTGGGACAACATCCGTGTTGGTCTTCACTGCTACATTACTCTCATTATTACTTATGCAGTTTTAAAAGTCTGGGCTTAGGTTAAGGTTCCGCTATGGTAAGACCTGGACATTTTGGGGATATCCCAACCACAAAAGGTTCCTTTTTCCCATCAGGAAGCAATAGACCCTGTAAATAATGTTGGCAGAATTTGAGACCCACAATAAGGAGACAATTAATTACGTTATTGTAATCATTATCATTTTGGGGTCTCCTGTATCAGGATTAAGGCTCTGCAGGTGCTGAACAGCACTACTGTACAGAACCTCGGTGGCAGCTGGCACCAGCTGGAATCCCATTTCCTGCTCACCAGTGCTTCAAAATATGTCA
>NW_008605024.1:0-18062 GCF_000691845.1 Merops nubicus | reverse complement strand
GTAGGGAAAAGATGGAGAAATGTTGTTTGTCTTTTAATTTATCTTAAAGTCTTCTGCATTTGTCTACAATGCACCATTGACAAAACTACTACCGATTTAAATAAAAAACAAGCAAACAAAATTAAACAGATGAAAATCATGCCTACATGTGCATAGAAGCATTTATCAGATTGGCCTATATATTAAAAGGCCTTTTTTCCTTTCTGCTGAGCTAGGAGTGAAATATTTTTAAAGGCTTCTGTTGTAAACAGAAAATCCATTATTTAAATTAATGATTTATTCCTTTAAAGCCAGGGTGGAATCTATCACTGGCATGATAAGATGCACATTGTCTTCTATCTGCATATAGCCATGTAACTGCAATATCTGGCATTGAATATGAAAAAAAAAATCAATTTTGCCTGGTTTCAAGCATATCTCCTGAGTCTGAGATGTCTCACTTGTTTTTCAAATACCGCTACAAGTAATTTAAGCTCTCTGTTCAGAGAAAGAACTTGTCTCTGTGTGGGTGCACACATCTGTATTACCTGATTGGCATTAATTTTTACCTATTTTAAACAGGAAGATTGCAGCTGTCTTCCAGCATTTTTTTTTTTCCAGAGGAAATGATCATTAAGAGACTACCTGATCCAAAGCCCAAGGAAGCCATTGTACAATCTCAACCTTTGAGGCTTTGATCACACTCCAAGGCCCAGATCCTTGAAGGTTTTAAGGTCCAGCTTTCCCTGAAGATTTGGAAGGACCTGAAAGTCTGAATATTAACACCAAAGTCCTCAGTTCTGTATGCATGTAGGTGAATCTTCTGAAGCACAAAAGCTTTTGGAGAATCTGCCAAAAACCATCACCAGGTGCTGGCCTGGATCAGTCTTTTAACTGATAGAGATTTGTATTTTCTGTGCTCCTGAAAAGCTGGAGTGATGAGCAAGTTACAAGATCACAGAACAGCTCAGGCTGGAAGGCACTTCTGGTGATCATCTACTCCAACCCTGAAGTTCTGGGGTCTAAATCACCAGCCCTGAATCAGGGTTGACATGTGCATTATGTCCACAACCAGGCAGGAAAGATCTTCCTCCTGGTTTTCTCTCAAGGCCTGGCCAGCCTTGGGTGAAAACCAGTTAGGATATCACCACCAAGTGCCCTGCCTGTAGAATTAACATCAGGTGTCCTGCCTCTAAAGTCAGCATTATAAAGGCTAGCTCTGCTTGCAGTGGGTGCACTATGTAGGGTTTCTGGTTATTGGAAGGGCTACCTGACTGTCCATTACAAGCAGAGTTCCCAGTGATGGTGGGACACCACCACAACCAGCACAGAAAGAGGATCATGTCTGTAATGATGTTGCTTCTTGGCAATTACTATAGTATTGGAATGGGACTGATGACCTGGTTTATTCCTTCTTCCATGACCTGGCTTCTGACTCATCTTGCTCCTTTCTTTGTTTCATCATATTTTGTGAATGAATATATTGATCTATTTATTCCTCCAGTTGTTAGCCACCTCGTACCTTCCCTATATACCATGGAATGGGGTGGAAAGGTCTGGCCTGTGTGCTTCCTGTTGATGGCAGTGTCCTTCCCACTGGGGCATGCGCTCAGCAAGGAAACTCCCTGCTTAAGCAGGGTCAGCTACAGGAGGCTACTCATGGTCATGCCCACTTGGGTTTTGAATATCTCCGAGGCTACAGACTCCACAACCTCTCTTGGCAACCTGTGCCAATGTTTGATCACCCTCACAGAAAAAGTATTTTCTTGTGTTTAGGTGGAATGTCCTGTATTTCAGTTTGTCCCATTGGCTCTTGTCCCACTACTGGGCACCACTGAGAAGAGCCCATCTCTGTCTGCTTTAACCCCTGCATTGGGTGCTTATACACATTGATAAGATCTCCCCTGAGCCCTCTCTTCTCCAGGCTGAACCGTCCTGGCTCTCAGCCCCTGCTCACATGACAGATGCTTTGAGACCTTAATCACCTTAGTGACCATTCCCTGCACTCACTCCTGTATGTCCTTGCTCTCTTGTAGTAGGTTGCCCAGGACTGAACACAGCACTCCAGATTATTGTCTTCTAGAGGGAAAGGATCACCCCCTTTACACCTGCTGACAAAGCTCTTCCCGAGGCACACCAGGATGCTGCTTTCCACCTTTGCTCCAAGGGTGCATTGCTGGCTCACAGTCAGTTTGTTCACCAAGGCCTCCTGGCACTTCTCTGCCAAGCTGCTTTCTAGATGGTCCATCCCCAGGGTGCCTCTGAATGGCAGCAAAACCATTCAGTCTGTCAAACGGTTCTCACAGTTGGGTGACATCTGCAATTTGTCTGAGGGTGCACCCTGCCCCGTCGTCCAGGCCCCAGTTAAACAGTGTTAGTCCCAGTATCAGCTCTGGGGTGGCTAGTGACTAGCGACTGGCTTCAAGATGAACTTCAAGCTGCTGATCAAACCCCTTTCAAGCCCAGCCCTTCAGCCAATTTTCTGTTCACCTCAGTGTCTGCTGTATTTAGCCCACACTTCACCATGTTGTCTGTGAGGATCTTAACAAGAGACAGTGTCACAAGCCTTACTAGAGATAAATCACATCCAGTGCTTTCCCCTCACCCACCAAGCCTGTCATGTCATCATGGAAGGCTATCGGGGTGGTCAGACATCATTTCCCCTCGAGAAATCTATGCTGACCGCTCCTGATCACATTTCTGTCTTTCAAGTGTCTGGGAATGGTTTCTAGGATTAGCTGCTCCACCACCTTCCCAGGGACTGAGGTGAGGCTGGCCTCCCTGTAGTTCCCTGGATCCTTCTTGCCCTTTTTGAAGACAGGAGTGACACTTGCTTTGGTGCATCCCATCAAGGACCATTGACTGGTGTCTGTCCAGTTTATTTAACTACACCCTAAACTACACTGAGCTGGTAAAGACCAAGGTGGAGAAGACCTTGAGTACCTTGGCCTTTTCCACGTCCTTCGTTATCAGGGCCTTGTCCCATTTGGCAGCAGGTCACCATTTCCCCCAGTACCTCGTAGTAGCTGGTGTGCCCTGTGCTGCAGCATGGCATGCCATGGCACCGTGCTCCTTCCAGCTACCCAGGAACACTGCTTATGAAAATAAACAGGACGTGACAAAAGAAGCTGGGGCTGGGCTCTGTTACCTTCCTGCACGATGGGATTTGAAGCAGTGTGTGCAAAAGTGCACTGTGGGCTGCAGAGGCTGGCTCTGAAAGTCCAGCTGCAAATTTAATTTTAAGTGATCTGAGCTCCAGCTTAATGAAACTGTATTTTCTCCTCCCTGACTGATACTTTACCTTTCCCTTTGTCTGCCCTGTTGCTTGCCCTAAAGTCAGCTTGCTCCGATGGGATGAATCCTCAGCCAGTCAGTCATTCCCTCAGGCAGGGTGAGCTTCTGTTGCTCCATTTTTGGCAAAATCTGCTGCACAGATTTCTAAATGTCTCGTATTTATTTTATTGCATTTTTTTTGTGTCTGTGCATGAAACCTTATGTTTGGTGGGTAAACGGTGGGTAAACATTTTTCATAGAGACTTTTTATTTTTTAATAAACAGAGTAATTTTCTCAAATAGCTCTTTTCTTACTCCGCTTCATGATGTTATGTGGAAATAGATGGTCTGTTTCAACATCGGGGAACTGGAGGGATAAGAATAGAGACAGCAGTGTGGAAGCAATGGGTCCCTCTTCTGCCCATATGGTTCAGGTTTGCATTTTGGCTGGCACGATAATGTGATTGCTGGCAGATCGAATGTTTAGTCTCCAGAGCAAATAGCAGCCAATGAGTTGGGGTGTAATGTACATGTGGAGATGTTCATAATATTCCACACAGGCTGAACCTACAGCAGGAGAGAATTCAGCTGCAGTGAAAACAGAGATGCTGCATGAATCCTTCTGTCAGCACAGCGATGGCATTTCCAGGCTTTTGCTTTTGGGAAGGGGAGGAATGTGCCTCTGGGGATGGAGAATGCCACCACTCACGGATCCTCCGGTGGCAGGAATTTCTGATTTGCCATATAGAAGGTGATGTATTCTGATGAGCCTGAGAGTTACATTTCATCACTGCTTTATCACCCGATGAATCATTACAGCAGATGAATGTTAATTGCAGCTAAACAAATGGGCATGTCCTCTCTACCCCCAGACAGCTGCCACCGCTGTAAGACATTAGGCAGAGGGTGCAAAGTGCTTCTGGACGGGAGGGAAGTGCTACCCGTGCCTCTGGAGCTGTGTCTGCCGTGTAGTGCAACGCCAGGTGTGCAACGGTGTTTGGACTGGAGCAATTTCCATTTGCTCTGTGGTTTGCACTGCTCTGGGGACACGCAATGTGCAGTTTCCTTAAGTGGTTGGTTGCTCCCAGGCTGGAGGGTCTGCAGGGGAACCGAGCTGGCTTTGTCACATGCCACTGCACCGGTGTCCCTGGGGCTGACAGCACTGGATGAGGTGCCTCTGGGATGGCCTGAGAGGCTGCTGGCTTGTACATAGGGCAGGTCAGTGCTGGCTCCTTGGGGATCAGAAGGTCTTAATAAGTTTTCTTTCTCCAGGGAAACTAAACTGATCGGACAGACTGGGGTGTTCTCTTCTAGCAGTTGCCCCTTTTGGCTGACCTGGCAACAAATCTTCTGTAGTGAAGCCATTGAGGCCTGGGTTGTCTGACATGTAATAGCTTTAATTCTCCTGCTGCTGTTACAGGAACTAAAACAAAGTGTATTGGGGTACCCCATTGCACCTAGTTCATGTTTCTCCTCATCAGGATGCATCTGGTAGTCAGTAACTTGCAATAAATGTCATTTCCATGCCATTCTTGATCCTCTGTGGTAAGACAGTCTGTTTCTAGGAACACAGTTGCATGACAAGGGAGAGATGTAATCAGATATCAAGGTGGAGAGCTAAGATCTTAGACCTGTTCTTCCTCCATTTGTGAAGGTGCATGGCTGGAACAGAAGGTGGCGAGTCAGGAAAGGACAGGAAGGGCTAACAGGTAGGGGCAGTTGCTGATAGAATTCAGCCAACTGAAGGTTAGATACATGCCTTTTGGTGTGTGAGAGTGGACATCAGTAGCTGGTCTTTAAAAAGGGGAAAGATCTCAAATCTAAGCCTTGACAAATAGCTGGTATCTGCATGGAGCCCTGCCCTAAGAGAGGCACCTCAGCATCAGGCGCAATTCAGGTGGCAGCAAACGCCTGACACACAGCATCTGATTCTCAGTACGTGGACCCACCTCTGCAGGATTCCCCACCTGGAATGCTTTCCCAGAGACCCTGGCTCTGCCACCAGGAGCCATCCAGTGCCTCAGAGACTTCATCCCCCCAGCTGGGCGTGTTTGGCAGGTACCCCTCAGCTGTGCTGCCGTCGGGGAGCGCAGAGGAGGGGGCGAGGAGATCCTCGCCGACAGTTCAAACGCAGACCAAGAGGCATGTGTTGAAATGTCGTCAAAGTAGCAGGAATTCATTTTATTGAAGAATACATATAATAAAGATAGAACAAAGGGACTGAAATGGTGAACAGATGGGCGGGTGTTCTTCAGTGGCTCAGGAGCTGTGTGAACATGCTGGTTTATGCCCTCCCCCTCTTTCTGCCTTTTTTTTTTTCCCTTGGTTTGGTTTAGTTTTGATGCATCAGGGTAGGATGTGAGATGATATGACAGTATATGTCAGAAACTTGGGGGAAAATAAAACCCCTTTTTTTAACATCAAACTACTGCTATCAATAGGAACAGCAACTGTTCAAAATTTGTTTCAGAGCTGCCAAGAAGTGAACATTCACAGGAGAGAGAGAAAGAGAGAGAGAAGGGAAAAAATATTTTTCCCTGCTGTTTGCAAGGTGGACACAAATGCAAGCGGTAGGAGGCTGACAACTTGACACATGTCTAATAAATCTAAAGCATGGAAAAAAGTCAACAATTCACTGTACAAGAAAGCATTGCTGGGATAAAAAAGTACAATCCAACAAACCCCCCACTTAAAAATCTATTTTTTCCCAAATTGGTGAGGAACATAGACATTAGAGCCTCAATTTCTCTTCTCCTCCCCACCTGACGTTCGTTTTTCTGTATTTCTTTTTTTAAACCAGGGGCACGTTGTCTCCTGTGCTGAGGAAGCTGAGGTTTGCTGCATTATAAATGAACAAGGTGCAAAAGCTGAGTCCAGCGAGCAGATGTTGGGAGCTCAGCGTGCCGGTGACAAAGGGCTAGAGTGCAAGAAGCTTCCATCGCACGTCTGTTCTTCAGCATAGAGCAGGCAAGGTTTTAATTTGACAAGTTGGTTGGATGCAGGGAATTCACAGATCTCGGTGAAAGCCAAACAGATTTGGCCACCTACTGCATGGCCACATTCAGCTAAAAGGGTAGCAGTTGTGGAAACGTCTCCTGCTCCAGCCGCCTGACACCACGCACACAACAGGGAGCCTCGAGGAGGCTTGTTTACCACAGCCTGCAAATTCCTTTAAAAGGAAAGAAGGAGGGGTGGGAAAAAAAAAAAAGAAATGTGAGGAAAAACATGCTTCTATTATCAAAATAATTAAGTATTTTATTGCAGGTGGCTTGTTGGTTATTTTTTAAAGCTCTTCATCTTTTTTTTTTTTTTTTTAATAGTTGGTATGTTATGAAATGCAAGAATGAAAATGAATGCCAAAACTAATGGAAATTCTCCTACAAGCTTCATGTAAACAGAAACATCAGCATTAAAGTTATGAATCTTAATTTGTGCCACTGAGCTAAAATTTGTATCTTACTGCATTAAAGGAATATAGGCACAGAGCACTGTGTAGTGTCTATGTGCAGTACAGAAAACTGACATGGTCTCTCCAATTTATGGGGAAATTGACATAATTTTGCAAAAAAAAAGAAAAGAAAAAAGAAAAACCACTTGTGAACTGGATTTTGCATAATGGGATTAATTTGGTTGACTGTCACATCAGCTGTGCCGCAGAATGCAAGTTAATCACAACATCGGTCTGATTTAAAAGAATAACGGAAGAAAGAAGGAAAAGGAAAAAAAGAAAAAAAAAAAAGGAAAGGTATTTTCTTTTTTTCTTCAATTATTGTTTAATTTAAAAATGCCCGTTTCTTTTCTAGCTGTGGTAGCTCTGGCAAACAAGGCCAGTGCGTATTTGCAAAGGCCACCTGAGCTGTTATTTTTCCCCTCCTCCACTCTCCACAGTAAAGGGGGAAAAAAAAGTCCATGTCTCTCACAGGCTTGTGCAAAACTGCTTCCATGGCATGGCACAACTACGTGCATTTGAACAACACCTAAGCCAATCAACAGAGCCAATGAAACTTGAAATATTCTGTCGCAAGGACCTTACTGACTTCTCTGCCACGTGCCGCCCTGCCTGCGAGAGCTGCTCCTGTTATTGGGCTCCCACCACAGTAGCCCCCCTGCACTTTTTCTGTCTGCACCCCCACTCGTGGCACCACCAGCCCCACTCCTCTGCACAGCCCCAGAGACAGATGTGAGCACCAGTCAGTTATTTTGTGGCCGATTTCTGTCTGTCCTTACAGACGTATGGGATGAACAAGTGAAATAAACCTCCTTGCAGGCTCTCACATTGTGTTCTTGGCAAAGGTACTGAAAACAGAGCCGGCACATGTACATGACACATCACTTAAGCCCTCTGGTTTCTATGGTTGCAGTAGATTTTGCTTTCAGGGGGCATCCTAGGAAGGAGATAACGCTGCGCAGCGCTTTGGGCACGGCGCGGTTGAAGAATTAGCTCTGGGAATTGATCGTACCGTGATAGTGGTGACAGAGAACAAGGAATTGGGGCTGCCGGGATGTCAGAGCAACTTGTGCTTCCAGGGGACAGTGTCGTGTCAGGGATTCTTGAAGGCCCTCGCACCCCAGCGCAGCCCCTGACTGCTCTGTCGTCTCTGCCTCCCTCGCAGCCAGCACTCTTCTACCCAGTGCACTGCACTGACTAGGTTAAACAATTACACTGCACTAATTGGCCTGTGTCGGTCCTGATGAGAAAGTAAACAAATGCTGCAGAGAAAAGCTGAGACAAATTGTATCTAATTAAATTGATGAAAAAAGTGACAATATTTTTCCCCGAGAAAAAAAAAAAGGCAACTTGGAGCATGACAAATATCTCACACTTGCAGCCATGTACCCCACCTGGGTTACCCACTTTGGGAGGATGAGTCTTCCAGCACCTAAACTTTGTGATGACTTATCACCTACCAAATTCTCAGCCACCACCTCAGCTGATGCTGGAGGTGGAAATCCCAGACCCCAGAACTGAAAGCATGGGACTACACATCTCATATGAGAGAATGGTGCTTTCTATCTGCAAGTAGCATCCACTTCAGTTTGTCTTCAGACCACAGCAACTCTGGCACAAAAGTCAGGGGACACAGAGGTGAATATGTGGGAATGTTTCAGGGATGGATAGAAATTGTCTCTTCATTAACAGAAAGAGAAAAAGCCAAGAACAATGCTATGCTGTCTAAGGCACTGCTGCCTCCTCTTGCTGTTCTCCATGCCAACAGCCTCAGGGAAGCTAAAACCACGAAAAGTTCCTAGTCCCATATGCCCATCGAGTCAGGAGAGGAAAAGGGAGGAGCTACAGGAGACAAGAGCAAAACTGTGCCTCGCTGCTACAAACGAGTCTGGAAAACTTTCTCCACTGGCTGGCGGATATGAGGACACCTCCTTGATTCACCTGGGAAAGGATTAAGTATAACTATTTCATAAGATGCTTGTAAATAAGTAACCTCTATTTCAGGGTTCCTGAACATACAACATATGAACACCAGAAACCTAAGGCCACCAGAATCTCTTTCCTCTGAGTCTTAGTGAAAGCAATGAAAAGACACAGAGCATGTTCACTAAGTGCACAATCCAGCCGGCCACAGAAGCAGCTGCAAGAGCAGTAGCTAAGTATGTAGCTGAGCATTTGCGTCCTAATCCTCTGTTTGGAGTTGCTCAGAGCTTTCCAAATGCTTTACTTATCAGGATAAAATGTTCCAGGCCTGGTGTCTGGCAAAATGAAAATTTTTAATAGTTCAAGATAAAAGTGATTCAGTTATTCTTGAGCAGGAGAAGAGTCCAAGAATCAAAGAAACAGATTTTTTTTGTGTGATTTCTTTTTTCCCTAATAGTTCATTTGCTAAACTCTCTGAGGGACCAGATCTGAAGCCTGGCATGAAACAGCCCTTGCTGAGAGGGCTGGGACTAGAACATGTTACAGCTATTGACCAGTGTGTTACAGGGAAATTCCTCTGTGGTCCAAAAGGGTTATGAGTCCTTGGAAATCATCCAGTGGGCTTATGCAGTTTCTTTAGGAAAGCTGATCCTCCCACTCTCCCCTCATACATAGACTGCTTCTTTTAGTAATATTGGGAGAAAGGGGTTCGATATTTTCCGTGTTTGTGACTAATATAGCTGTACAGAGATCCTGAGAGAGATTAGTAAGATAAACGAGACCACTCCTTTTAGCCTAATATTCCTATAGTCTAGTCTAAATGGCCATCTGAGTCATACCGTAAGTCCCATACAAGCTTCATATCACTCGTGTAAATCTGCATATTTAAGTCCATTGATGAGCCATAGCACATAACATTACAGAACTATTTCTTGTGTTTTCCCCTGTGGTCTTTCAGGTTGATGCATGCTTAGCAGCCCACATTGTGTGTTGAAACTTCAGTAAATTCAAGGTGTGGTGTAACCGATTAATACTTACGCAGCACGTTAAAGACAGGAGAGCAGCACTATGCCTTGTGATGGCTACGGATTGCCCTGCACACTAAAGACATGTTCACCTTGCCATACCTTGGCTCCTGTCTGCATGGAGAAACTAGGGGAAATATTGCATCTCTTCAGACTAGAGGAAATATTGCATCTCTTCCATGCAGAATTTGCTGCAGCACGGTATATTCTGTGGCAAAAACTGGGCAACAGAGCAGATGATCTGATTGCCCACACCACAGACAGGAGCAAGCTCATGTAGAGCCACTGGTTCTGGCTCTGTAGTCCCCATGAGATGCTCCTGGAGCCACGCTGCCTTTGTGAGCAACTAATATCTCAGTCAAAGTGGAAATACACACACAGCTTTAACTGTGTGGTTGTGTGGGTTTGACACTACTTCAAACAACCTGGGTGTTAATTAGTGCTCTCTGTACTTTGGTTCATACTGAACCTTCTCCAGTTAGAATCCTAGGAACTTTGCACCAGATTTGGTGGTGGTCTTAGCAGTCAAGGTCAACAGAAAATGTACCATAAAAGTAACACACACATCATAACAGACAAAGTAGGAAAAAAAAAAACCGTAGTGGAGGACATGATACTAACATGCGCATTTTAAAGATGAATAGCTGAGTCACAGGGAGACGAGAGCCTAAACTCCCAAAGGCAGGCAGGTAACTGAGGAGCGAGTACTTGCCCAAACTGGACAGAAAGTCCATAGCAGGGCTTAACTTTGATCTCCTGACTTGCAATCGTCTTACGATGCTACTAAAAATTCGAGCCTTTCCCCAGGGCTTCTCAGGAAGGTGAGTTATTTCTGCCCCCCAGCAGGCACCCGTGCCCTTCGCCTGGCTGCACACGTGCAGCACCCCTCGGCCCACGGGATGGGGCAAGGACGGCGATGGGGCAGAGCTCCATCCCAGACTCACTTTGTGGGGAGGCTGGGTGACTTCTGTGTGAATAACTGACTGACTTGTTGCTAGGGAACAGTTGGGAGGCATGCTTTTGATCTCCCATATGCTTACTACTAATAAATAAACAAATAACAATAATTACAACAAACCCCAAGCCTGTTGTATCTCCAGGATTAATTAATGATGAAATACAGCTGAAATACTGTAAAAAGAAGGCAGCAAGGTGGGTTAGATCTCACATTTTCCTGCTGTGTATGGAAATGATTGTTGAAATTAACATTTTTTTTTTTCCTTCTTAAAATTTACCTTAGCTGGATGAGGTTAGTGGGAGGAATGGGGGAGTATTCCCTTCACAGACGGCGGATGAGCAGGCAGACAGTAAATCTCACCACGCCAGTTATACTCACGTTCAGTTTTTCCTGCCTAGTACAGTTAAGTTTTTTAGATACTTTACTTGCATTTCTAATTCAGTTATTCTTCTGAAATTTATTCAAAGGATTTATGCTTATGAAATTATAATATAATGCTGCCTATATGCCAATGAGCTGCAGGCAAAGAAAATAATTTTCTTCAATTTACAGTTATGAGGCTGGAAGAAAATGATGCCTTCTTATCACCTCTTTTTCTTTGTATGCCTGAGTATTTTTTTAAGTCTTCAGAAGGCAGGAGCTGATGATGAATTCTTAAGCAGATCACACTGATAATTGTATTTCAGAACTGTCAACTCTGTGAAGACTGTCCACGGAGGTGTCTCAGTTCACTTGAGCTATTTGTGTCACTGCTTCTCCAGGAACTCAGCCCTCAATAAAACCCAAATCACTGGGGATATTGTTAAGTCTTCTGAAAGGATTATTAGATCGAAGGGAAATTTATGGATGACACTTTGTAACAATTAATCAGGAACTGTTGATGAAGTTAAGTTGGTTTTTTATTCTTGAACAGAAAAAAAATTATGCAGCCTCTGTACAAATTGTCAAATGGCCTGTTTTGTCACTCTGTTTGATTAATGGACTATTTGGAGACCCCAAAAAGTCCTAGTACAAATAAAAAAGAATCATAAATATTGAATAAGCTCACAGCATGGTTAACCTTGACTATATTTTGGAACATTCTTGGGGAAAACTTTGCTATTCAGAAAATAAATTGCTGAGGGGATTAAAAAAAAAAGAACAACAAATTGGAGATTTTGGAGAATGTCACCTACCCAACCTTGTCATCCTGATTAGCCTGCCATGATAGATTAGCTTTAGTTAGCTTTGCAGTCGGGTCAGAAACCGCTGGCACACTAACACATTTTGCAAGTGGGCTACACCTGGTCCACAAAAGGGGCACAGGATGGCAAGGAAAATACTCCTGCTTCGGGTGCTTTGTATGTCACAAAATGCTGCTGCTGCTAACAGGCTATTATCCTTTTGTGCTGTAATTTATGGAAATAGAGCCCAAGGAGTGCTGAGAGCATGGGAGTCATGGTGCCATAAGGTTGCTTCTGGAAGGTTGGTCCAAAGATGTCCAGTGATCTGTGTGTATGCAAATGATAAGACCGAGTTTCAGCTGCAGTGAACACACACACACACAAGTTCATACATATTCAGGACACGCAGTTTCCATCTTTTCCTCCTGCTTCTCTGTCTCTCTATTTGCAACTCCGGTGCCCTCCTCCCCCCCATTGCTTGATGCAGCTGTTTAGTCCTGACAGGCCTGACCAGTCATTTTTGCTAACCTCTGATAGCATCTAGGTCAGAGTGATCCCAAACTGGCTTGCTTTTGTTCTCAGTGAGTGAGAAATACAATGCTATTAGTTTAGGCTGGGGTTCCACAAAGCACTTAAACTCCATGTGCTTCACTCCAAGCACGAAAGGAATTCCCCTCTTCCTCTTCAGCGAGGCACTTAAGTGCCTGCTTAAAGTTAGGCATGTCTCAAGCATGTTTGTGCTGAATCAGGACCTCACTCAGGAGAACTAATGCCACTCTGCATTTCGTTTAGTTGGCCCCTTTTTCCAGCATGTGTCACATGCCAGCTCACTAACCCATCTAAGCTGACATACATGCCATAAGGTACTTCAAAGCAAAGATTACTCAGGCTCATGAACTGGGAGAGATTTTGAAATCTGTGCAACTATTTCCTTTCGGAGTGTAAGAGAGCTGTACAATAATAATTGCTCATTAGATTTTGTTGATTCTTTGAAAGTCACACGGGGATTCAAAGAGGGGGATTGTTTTTCGTCTTGCCACATTTTGTTCCGAGCTATAAATAATACTTTTCAATCTATTTTTATCCCCACAGTTCTCCGTGATCACAGGTAGTCCTCTAGCTCCCACTGAAGAACAGCACAACGTGAATGGAGCAGGCTGGGCCAGAGATGGCCTCGGGGGCACCAGGCATCCTTGCAGGGAAACCGAGGTGCTAGCTCTGCACACCTCTGCAGGTCGTACCCATTTGGTCAGCAGTGGCCAAAAGGAAATGCCCTTCCTAGAAAGGTCTGCCTCTGAGAAAATGGAGCCAAGGAAGGTGCAGAGATGGTCTGGTTCACTTTTACATTTGTACTTCACTCAAAGAGCAGAGAAGCACAAAGTTCTCAAGGCCTCTGGGAATTTTTTCGGGATGTACGACTAAAAATCTTTTATAAAGTACTTTCATAATTATACAGTACTATGGCCTGTGGTTAAAGAGTCCAGTGGAAGTTACCAGCCTGAGCTAGGCTGTTTTGAGTTTTGGGGGGAAACTGGCAGAGAGCTGCTTCTGAAGGGGGCAGAGGCAAAGCCAGCAGGCACCACTTCCCTTGCTGCTCGACCCACACCACATCCCTGGGGCAAGGACCCCACTGGGGACACCCTCTTCTTGTTTTCCCAGCAAGGTGCAAAACCAAGGTCCTGACCATCAGTGATTATTAAGGATGGGAATTTTCACGGGAGCTGGGTGTTAATGCTGGAGAAATTCCAGTTCTGGTAGTTGCACTCTTCCCAAAGGAGTTCATGCTGCTGATTCACCTGGGAAAGCCACAGTGGTCCTTAATCCCCAGCCTGAACCACTGAGGGGTGTCACAACACGCTGTGTAACTGGCTTTGGGGTGGGGCTCTTCCAAGGTCTCTCCCTGGTGTGTTTTGTGTGGGATTTAGAAACATTTACTATGGCAAGGAGACTGAGAGAACCTAACAGACAGCTTATCTCAGTGGTTAGCACGGTCACTTGGGAGAGAGGAGTCTTGTGCTCCATTTCATGAGCCAGTTAAGTATTTGGGGAACATTTAAGACCCAGAGCCACCTCTAGAAGGTGAAGAATACCTTCTGCATCTAGTGCAGGTACTAAGAGTGAGTGCATCATGATCTAGGTGTTCCTGGAGATGCTCAGATGCAAAGTTTTAGGTGGCTTCAAGGCAGCAGTAGCAGAGTGGGAAACTGTGCTTAGAGAACTCTCAGGCTGCAGAGCAGTGCCTCTACTCTTTGTGCAACAGAAATTCTAGAGAATTGTGTATTTCAGAGGAAAGCATTATAGTTAGTGAGAAAGGAATTGACTTTAGCATGTAGTGATTATGATGGCCAGCCAAGAGCAGGGCATCCGTGTTCTGGCTCCTACTACATTTAATGTAACTTATATCAAGCAGAACTGCTTCAAAAAAGGGATATCTCTATTCAAAAATACTCCCTGTATTTCTGTGGTTAGGGCACTTCTAAAAAAATGTGTATTTGAATCACCTTGGAAGAGCTCAGTTTAGCTCTTTTCTCTGCCTTCATCTCAGGTAGGTGCTCAGATCACCTCTTTTTCAGGGCTGGGTTATTCACATCACATGGATGCCTACCAAACTGGGTCCCATGCGGGAGGGATATCTTGTATTAAGGTGCCAGCACAGCTTAAAGGGAAACCAGGACCATAACAGCTTTGCAGCACCTGATGTTAGATGTGTCCTGCAGAAAGGGACACACACCTGGAGAACGTTATTTCTGTTGGAACAAAGGCAGACACCTGGGGTTGTAAGGTACCTCCTTGGTCTCTGCTGGTGAGCAGAGGTTTGGAGATGTCTGAATTGGGGATTTTTCATTAACAATCCAAAACATTCTTGTGTAGCTAATACAAGGAGTTGTTCAGCATGGGAACTCATAGGAAGGCTTTTCTTTGCAGCTCTTTTGGAGCACATCAGAATGCTCTGCTTTCTAAAAGAAAGTGTTCCTAGCATCTTTTGCAAAGTTGGAAAATAAATCAAATCTGCCTCAGTCCACATTCTCTTCTTCTAATTCTCCCAAACACAGAAGAGGCACTACAATAAAATTCCTGTTACTAAACACTAGGTAGGCCTTGTCCTTTGATGACTGGTCCCAAAAGAGAGCTCAACTGCATGAAACATGGGGGAAGATTTGGTCACTTGAAGAGTGCAGACCTCATTGTTATTATTTGCCAGCAGAAGAACAACAATGCATAAGAAAACGCATACACTAAATAAAACTAATTGTGTTATAAAGAGCACCAGGCATCCTATAAAAACCTGTTGACTAAATGTAACAATTTATCAGTAAATGATCTTCATGCAAAGGAGCCAAAGCAATTAGCTGGGGTTTGGCAGATCTCTGCACATCTTTGACATACTCTGTAGTAAAACATACCACCAAAAAAAATCCTATATGCCTCAAAATGCTAGACTGGTGGTTCAGATGTTTTACTCGGGTCTTCTCTGTATTAATTTGCCATATTTTATGTTACACACAACTCATTTTTGTATCTTCTTTTCTTTCACTGCCCCTGCCCTCCTTGGCTATATATGCCTAGAAGTAAACCACCTGCAGGAGGGTTTGCATCAGCTAGAACTGAATTAGTGGATCGGCTTCACCTGAAGGTAGACAAGTTTATTCTCCAGGTTAAGGCTGACTCTTACCTATTTATACTTTTAAGCTTCAACTAACAGGTAGCTAAAAACTTGGCCATGCTAATGAAATAACAAGTTGACCAGCACTGTGGGTTTTGTTGTTGTTGTTTTAATGTAATGCATTGTTTTAATCTAACCCTTATGCCACTGTTTACCAGTTGATTTTGAAGACACCAAATGATGAGTAAATAGCAGGTATGTGATATTTTCTTTTTTAAGAGGTGTTGCAATTTTATACACTAAGATAACACCTGTGGCTCAAGAAGTTTCTCAGCTTGGCTCAAGAAGTTTCTCAGCTTGGGATGGCTGCAGACTGGGAGTATTACAAGGATGTGACTATGGATTTGCTTATACTTTATTATTTATACCTTTTATTCCAAGACACCCAGGGAAAAGTGTATGTGCGTATGCTATACTGGGGGCTTTGTGCTTTTATAGACTGGAGCTGGGTTATTCATGGGATGTGGAGTATAACATTGATTTTGTGTTTTGATTGTTCTGTAATTGTGGAGTGAGGAGAAAAGAATGGGACTCTTGCTCTTCACAGATGGGAAGATAAGGTCTTTGATCTTAATGCTAGAACTAATAATCAGATGTGGGTTTTCTGGTTTTTAATGTGTGAATGAGCTGAAATATACTCTCAGCTAGGCTCATGTAGTAGGTGAATGATGTTTCATGTAGCTCATTCTAGACACGTTTATGATATAAAACAAATGCAGGAAGACCTTCTGATCCAGGGGTTAAGGCTGCCTGTGTTTACAGAGATGAGGCTGAAGTATTTGTGAGCTTTGAAAAGTGTCCCCATTCACAGTTGTACGCTTGCCTTTACCCTATTTGTGCTTATCTTTGTGTTTGCTAGCCACAGTGTGCTCTGTTAGAATAATGTGAACTTTGTGTTTAGATTCACTTAATGTGAGCTTCGTTATCACATCTCCCCTGAGTGGACATAGCGTGGTGAAATCTTGTTAGACCTATTGTGTCTACGCTTGGGCTTGGGAAATGACAGTGGAGATCTTACAGCCATGCAGCCACACAAAACCTGCTTGTTTCCTCTTCATCAGTGAGCAGCACTGAATGCTTAAGGAAGTCAGCAGTTGAATTCTGCTTGGAATGATATGTGAAGGAGGAGCCTCCTTCTTGTCATTGTATTTACCATTAACAGCCATTATAATTTCTTCCCAGCAGCAATTACACTGATATCACCACATCTAAATCAGAAATGACACTGTAGTGGTTATATTATGTTGACTGGGCATCACCTAATTTTTAAGTGGCATTCTTGCCCTACCATTGTGATTATATCTCTTTCTAATAAGGAATATAAGAAAAGATCTACATAATGGGAAAACATACATATTAATATATTCCATGACAAACATGTTAACTTTACATATTAATCTTGGTAAATAGAAGTCATGTTTACATTTTTCCTCTTCAGTATGCTGTTCCTGTGACAGCTTGCTCTCCCTCTGGTTTTATTCTTTCCAATCCTAGCATACATTCTGCTGCCTCTGGTCACCCTGTTAGTCGCAGAAGGAGAAGGCAGGTCACATTCATCTGGTTAAAAGGAAAAAAGGAGAAAAAAAACCCCCAGTGTTACTGGATAACGTAATACTGCTGCTCTCCTCATTGCATTCAGGTCTGTGTGAAGGGACTTGGATATGTGCAATAAACATATGTGTGTGATAATGAGATTGTTGGTGGAAAGTCATCTTGAAAAGACAAGGAGCAATTAAGCTTGCTTACTTATACAAGTTAGAATGACAAGATGCCATTGTCGGCCCCACTCATCCATATAATAGGGTTCTCCTTCCCTGCTTAGCTGTATTGGGAGAAGCATTTCCTGTCAAACCTCTGCCATGACTCCACCACAAAGCAATCTGCCTTCTTCCCTTTCATACACAGTTCAGTCTCACACTCCCATCACTGTCCTGATTTCAACTGAGTGCCTGCTGGCAAGCACCTGAACGAGAATACTTTAAGAATTCAATGCAAAGCCTTCATTTAACCGAGTATTTATTTGTATTGGTGTACTCTCTTGTCCAATTTTAATTGAATACTTAAAGATGTCAGTGGGGAGATGTGCAGGTTGCTCACAAATGTTTAATAATGCGATGTGTGGAGCCAACAAATAATGCACCTTCCTTTTGCTATCTTGAAGATTTAGATAGGATATCTCGGATGCTATTGACACGGAGAGAAGTGTGGAACAATAGGAACATATGATAGTTAGTGTTAGATAACAATAGCTATCCTTATGCATCTTGAATTGAATGATGAAGCCATCAATTAGAGAAATAGCCCTCTGAGTATATATCATTGACAAGATGAATACTGGTACATTGTATTTCTGGATGGAGATCTTGGTGATCTGTAATTCAGAAAGGCAGTGAATAGCATATACAGTCAAACCAACACTATGATACTGAAAATTTGAACTCTTTTGTCCTCCCCATGTTTCTTTGGTTTTTAACTCCTAGACTCTTTCAGATAATGAAAGAATTTGTATGTTATATTAATTACTTAAACAATGCTTTGTCATTTAGTATCAAGATGCCATTCTTCTCCACATTCAGCAGACACTTTCAGGGCTCAAAAGAGCATGACACCAAGCTGTGTGGTGTGGCTG